>NW_027110666.1:75181-77731 GCF_000696795.3 Halyomorpha halys | reverse complement strand
CCACATGAAAAACGTTTCCTCTTGCGATATTAAACGATGGACGCCATATTTCTTTCAAAAAAGAAAATTTTGAGAAGAATATTTCCTTTCCACCCCAATATGTGAGTACACAAAGAAGAAACATTTCTGAGAGTGCAGCCCTTGTGTTGTCATGTAGGGTTGATTTGTGGTTCCTGTCTATATTATTTAAGTAATTAAGTAATAATATTGAGAATATTCAAATATACATGTTATTTATTTATTTGTCTTTAACTTTAAGTGTTATGAATTTATTTTTTTATGAGTGTTATCTTAAAATATATTCAATTTGTGTTCGATATAACATTCATATATTCATTGATTCACCCAGTTGATTTCGCTGATATTTTGTTATGATATGATCAATGGAGGCTATGTTACAAATTCCCTCTACTCTCACATGTAGGGGTGGGAGTTATCCTATGGGTTACCATCCTTTTCTAACTAGAGGGAGAAGGTAGAGTTTTCCTATTGTGGGGCAGCCACAATATAAATGTTACTCCCCCATGTCGAAATCGAACCGGCTCCGCTGCAGTTACGAAGTTGCTAAAAGATGGCATAACTAACTCGCCCTTAAAGGACACCAATGACCTTTTTTTCAAAATGTTCCTAATTATTATTATTTTTCATGTACATAGTTTGATTATGTTAATTTTTTTTATGCTTTTGTTTGTATATATTTAGAGAGAGATTTTATTGACTTTTTCATTTATTTATTTATTTTAATTTTGTATGAATGTGATCAGTTATTACTATTATCTATTGCCCAACAACCTTGTGGTAGATGTAATATTTATCAATAAATAAAGTTTTGAAAAAAAAAAAAAAAGATCCATTAAAGTTAATTTATTACTAAGCGATATATAATAGTTACTCTAGAAGTGTAAATGGTAAATAACTTGCAATTAATTTCCAACTCATTATTAAAATTCAATGTATACTTTTTATTGAAAAAAAGACAAAAAAAAAAAAAAACTGCAGTAATAATAAATATTGCTCAATAATTTTGATTTAGAAAAATAATGAGCTAAAAGCCTGAAACGTTGTCGGGTGTAAAAATAAAATAAAAAATTAATAAATAGGCTAATTTTTGCAGAAAAAAGTTGTATAAATTGCAGGGCACAAAATTATCTGTCATTAGTAATATTAAAATCATAGATTTTCACATTAACAGCCCAAGTATAGTGAGGTAAAAAACATTTTTTTAATGAACAAATCATTACAGCCAGGCTAGTGCTACTAAATCTTTATTAATTAAGTTGCCGCATCGAACGACGACCACATAGGACGAGATAACCAAACCGGCCCACATCGACTCCTGAGGTTATCTTCTTATAAGACTTGTCATCGGTGGACATTTAGTGGGATGTGAATAAAAATCATGCCAGTACCTTACATCACATATCCATTGTATTAGGATATAAGCGGTATGGTTATAACATGTAAATTATCAAACGCTACGTCAAATAAACAATTGAAGATTTACTTTTTATTTTTAAAAATAATGCAACATGAACATTGAAACTAATTTCTAACGGACTAGACAAATCAGCTGAAGGCTATCTTCTCTTAAGATTACTAACTACTCTGATGATCTTCCAAATTATATCTAATCTATGGATTAGATCTGATGATCATCTGGCCTAAATATGTACATAAGAGAAGTATAGGAAGGGGATGGTAAACTGATAGGGAAAGACTGTCCAATAGAATTTTCTGTGGGAAAGAAGTGGGGGACAAAGAGAATTCGTCTAATAGAATATCTTAAATTTAGAAATAGGAAGCCCAATAAAATAGTAGATTGAGGGGTGGAATAGTGGGGTTAACCAATGAAATCTAGGCAAGTAGGGGAAGGTCTAGAAGGGGGTGTGGTCTGGAAAGTGGGGATGCGACTGACTGTGAGAACTGGCTTATAGATGTGAAACATTAAATGGCTACACAGAGCAAGTCCATTGTGAGATGACAGCTTGTACCAGCTTAAGTACTATTCAGCAGTGATATTGTACCAACGCATGATTTGAGCAAAAGTCACTTCCTTTATGGTTTTGGTTAGATCTGCCTAAATGGGCCAAATATTCGGAGGAACAACTATATAGCTTGTAACAATAGCCATTGAAGGCTATTTATAATAATAGCTGTCAAATACTATTAACAACAATAGTGTTCCTTAACTCCTCCCTTTTTTTAAATAAAAGCATGCACTATGCTTTTAGCCGTTTAAATTTTAAGACATTTGTCCAACTTTCATCAATTGGGCATTGATCATTTAGTAGAAAAATAATGTGTAAGGAGGTCCAGATATTGATTGATCTCTAAGCAAAGGATAGGATTACATTCGTTTACATGTTTGTTATAAGATGTAAACTTAAATATACAATAAATTCCCAAAATGTAAAATATACTAACAGTTAATAATGCATTGAACATTAAAAATCACAATATAAAGTAAAAGGAGTCAATTGTAAACTTTACAATTTGATAATAATAATTATAGTGATTCATTTATTCAAAATTAATAATAATGATAATCTT
>NW_027110666.1:74682-74922 GCF_000696795.3 Halyomorpha halys | reverse complement strand
CAATGATGATAGCAGATAATGAGAAAAATATTAATAAAGTTTATGACTAATAACATTGATATAAAAATTATTAATTCTTCCAAAGCAATATGAAAGTTAAAATTAATAATTATAATGTATATTTCATAATTATTATGGATACAATTTATATAAAAAAACTATATAAATGGCAATATGATAATAATAGGTAAAATGTTATAGATAAAAATAATAATAGTTAATAATAACAATAATAATAGT
>NW_027110666.1:73510-74396 GCF_000696795.3 Halyomorpha halys | reverse complement strand
ATTAATAATAATTACAATAATATAAATGTTATATTGGTAATAACAATAGATCATTCTAAGGATCTGAACATTAAATAAATATAAGAATTAGTATTTAACATGAGTCAATAGGAATTTTTTTATTTATTTATTGTAAAGTAGACATTTTTTAAATTATAACAAAATAAGAAAAAAAATAGCTATAAATGAATTTATACAAAGCAAAAATGTACAACTTTTTTAAAGATTTAGTACCTTTCAATACAAACTAATAGACAAATTTATACAATGGTATTTCCCTTAATTTTCATCGTTGAGAAATGGACTTTAACAGTTTTCAAGCATTTTTGTGATTCCTAATAAATGTATATATACTTTTTTATAAATGTTAAGTGTTTCTGTTGCACACAACTTCATTTTGTAATACAAAACAGAGTTAATATATTTTTCTTACTAATTTGTAATACTTTATATAAACTATATTATTCATTCCTCTTTCAATATATAGCAACAAATAGTATTTTTAAATTTACTTTTACAAAATATGACAAATTATAATCATCCAGCATTGGAAACAAGATGTGACAATATTTTCTTTACTTACAATATTTTACAATTAACTTTAAATGTAAAATTTGTCAATATCAAATTAATATGGCAATATCAATAAAATGAAATAGTAATTGTTATGCATTTTAAAATTAATTAAAATATAATTTAATTTATTTTGATAAATACAAAAATAATTCATTTAAATCCTGTAGTACATAATAACAATTGATAAAATAATAAGATAATCTCTGATTACATTATTCTTTTTTTTATAATTATTTATATTATAATTCCTAATTATATTGTAGTCATACAAGTTGATTTAGAGCTCTGAGGTTAACTGTCTTTTCATTAA
>NW_027110666.1:66896-67790 GCF_000696795.3 Halyomorpha halys | reverse complement strand
TTGTAACCATTTACAAATCAATCATGTTTTGTAACATACTTAGTGATAAATTTCTTTTCTACAAATAATCTTGATATTGTTGTAACGTACTCTTCTGTGTAGATGACCTTAACCATTCATCAATTTTAGAACCTCCCTTAGTACTTTCTATAATGTACAAGCCTTTAATTGACATATCTTTATTAAGAATTTCCAACGGATAGAGCAAAACGTTATTTGAGTCATCTAAATTTATTCCAAGAATTTCACAACATTAGGAATCAAAATCTTCAGTTTGAATAAAGTGTTTTGCTTTCGCATATTCGTTTAGTTCATTATGAGATTCGATCCCTACTTCATTTCAGCTCATTACAAATGGTATTTTTAAACCAGTATCTTCAATCAATTTTTCCTGAATGAATTCTTGTTCCAATGGAACAATTTGATTCACCGCTGGAGTGGTTGCTTCTACATCGCAATTAACTGTTGTTTTTAATTGTTCACAATAATTTCCTTTTTCAATAATGTATACTTCATTAAGACAGTCAGCAATAGAATGCTGAATATCTTTAAATGCTAAGGACTTTTTATTTTTTATTTTTTATAATTTTTATTTAGTTTCACAATAGAAAAATCGTTATTTACTTTTCCAGGTTTTTCTTCATTCATTATCCTATCATTAGTAATCAAAATCCAAATAAGCTATCACCTTCTGTTTGATGTAAACATTTTAGAAGAGTGGGAAAACCTTCGTTTGCAATAGATTCTTTTTCTTTTATTATTAATTTATTAAAAAATTCTCAGTTATTTCTATTTTATTCTTACTTATTCATTAATTTCTCCTAAAGGGAATTGATTTTCCTTTTCTAAGAGCAATTTTTCATACTTATGATTTTCGGGATAATTCGATTAAGA
>NW_027110666.1:64530-64816 GCF_000696795.3 Halyomorpha halys | reverse complement strand
AACAGTTTCAAGAATATAATTTAATTTAGTATATGTTGCTTTATCAGTGAGGCGAGAAAATAGCACTACCAATTTCTTAAATGAATTTCTTTTTGAACATAATTTATCTTTTAATTGTCTCAAAAACATATAAAATTTTCTAAATTATTCAATTCACCATTAAAATATAGGATATTTTCCATTTCAACTTTAAATATTGCCATAGTAAATAAACAATTTTAATAACTTTTATATATTTTTAATGAATCATTCATATAAGACAAAATGATTCCGATCAAGAATATGT
>NW_027110666.1:64093-64480 GCF_000696795.3 Halyomorpha halys | reverse complement strand
TTCACTTCAGAAGAAAAATGAATATCATCTTAAACCGATCATACTATGACGTTCACCTCACGGCGTGGTGTAAAAAGTCATTCTTTGGAATTTTTACACTATTTTTCAATACCATTAATTGTAGCTGTAGAATGTTTTATTGTACTTATTTATTTTTCCTGAGTATACACATTTTTACAGCATGGAATTCCGGCGAATCTTATCCTGTGAATATGCCAATTGCTGTTTTCATAAGTCATATGGCTAGTTTAATGAGTCCAGGACAGTTGTTGTATGTTGAACTTGTGGAACTAATGTTATTATCGTTAATTTATGAATTTGAATATGTTTTTCTCGTAATTAAAATCATTAATTTTCTTAAAAAATAGAAGGAAACTTTTTCCAGGG
>NW_027110666.1:63374-63679 GCF_000696795.3 Halyomorpha halys | reverse complement strand
CTTCGATGAAAATCTTCTGAAATAACGCTATTTATTAATAACTATGTCTTGAACTTTTTATCGCACTGTCCTGGATTATTGTTGATAGAGGGACAATCGGGAGGAAGAAAAAGGATAGGTAGGCTTGAACTTAGCTGAATACAGGATGAGGAGGACGACCTTCTGACTCTGAGTACACGAGGATGGTTGGGGCGAGGGGTTTTCCTTAAATGAAAAAGATTCTCCTCCACAGAATAAATTTTCGCTGGTTCGGGTTAAACTAGATTTTTCTAACAATAATACAGAACCATCTGAACACAAATTCC
>NW_027110666.1:62924-63236 GCF_000696795.3 Halyomorpha halys | reverse complement strand
CACCAACAAGACCTGGGAGGTGGCAAAGCACGGTCCCCTTGGTTGACGTCCTCACCGAGGGAAGGACTTTGGGCTCTGCAGTCTGAAGTCACCACCAGCCAGAATGGTCCCTCCCCATTCTTTGTAAGCTCCCGGTTATCATGCCACCTCTGTAAACCCGTCTTCAGCGGATCCTGTAAACATATCCTATAATGCCATACGGCAATACAAGTTATATGCATATATATATATATATATATTCTGTATTGTATATATCATGTGAATTGTATATATTGAAAATAAAGAGAGGTTAGAAAATAAAAAGACTGTCAG
>NW_027110666.1:56792-60705 GCF_000696795.3 Halyomorpha halys | reverse complement strand
ATCCGTGCTAAAAGCTGTGGACTGCTCTGACTGTCAGCAAGCGGAAGATCTCTCATCGTACGAGTAGGCGAGAGTTTCTCCTCTACAGTCCCCCACCTGCAGAGTACCTCGGGGATCAGTACTAGGTCCCATACTCTTCATCGTCTTCACGGCACCGATAGTGACAATACAATATATACACCCAAAGGTAGTAGTTTCAGCCTTCGCGGACGAAATCAATGCCAAAACAGCCCTAACCCACGCCCAAGACGCTGCAGCCACCATCACTGATGAGCTTAAAAGTATTGTGATTAGGGTGAATCCTGGAAAAATGGATGCCATCGTGATGTCGTTCCAAAAAACCTTCAAAGTCGATGAAGTTGACCAGGGGATCTCCACCTCCATTCTCTATCTTGGCAGCACACTGGATATGCAACTAACCTT
Organism: Halyomorpha halys; assembly: GCF_000696795.3. NCBI lineage: Eukaryota > Metazoa > Arthropoda > Insecta > Hemiptera > Pentatomidae > Halyomorpha > Halyomorpha halys. The sequence goes on along the minus strand of NW_027110666.1, from coordinate 60,282 downwards.
CTCCAATCACGTTTGGTAGAGACTCAAGTTGGCTCGTCTGAAGACCTACAGACTATATCATCTGCTGAAATCCCCGCAACTCTCTCTGAGGCTGAAACTGCAAATATATAAGGCCATCAAGAGGCCCAAAAACTCTATAATTCACCAAGAACTCTAGCTTCCCTCTTTGCCCTCTTGTAGGGAATACACTCCACCAACAAGACCTGGGAGGTGGCAAAGCACGGTCCCCTTGGTTGACGTCATCACCGAGGGAAGGACTTTGGGCTCTGCAGTCTGAAGTCACCACACCACCAACAGCCAGAATGGTCCCTCCCCATTCTTTGTAAGCTCCCGGTTATCATGCCACCTCTGTAAACCCGCCTTCAGCGGACCCTGTAAACATATCCTATAATGCCATACGGCAAAACAAGTTATATGCATATATATATTCTGTATTGTATATATCATGTGAATTGTATATATTGAAAATAAAGAGAGGTTAGAAAATAAAAAAACTGTCAGCATTTAAGCTGAAGATCTACAAAGCGCTCATACGCCCGACTCTGCTGTATGGTGCACCACTCTGGCGAAACCTCTATTGTAAGCCCGCCTTCAGCGGACTATGTGTACCTTTCTTATAATGCCATACGGGAAACAAGAAATAATTCAATTGTATGTGTATGTTATTAGCCACATTGTATATATTATAGGCTTAATTTATTATAGGTATTATAGGCCAATTGTATATATTGTATTTGTTTGTTTGAAAATAAAGATATTTTTTGGAGGTTAGAAAAAAAAAAGACAGCAATCAGTTCCGAGCTTGGTATTGGGCCCCTAGGAACAGTCTTCTGGACAGAGAGATAGTGTTAGCCTCAATGAAGGTCTTTGAAATGGACATTTATGAGGTAAAATTTTATAAATGTTTCTTTTTAATAGCCTAATGGTTGTGTAACATTTTAACTAAATTTATTAATATTATGCGTTCCTCTTTATAACGAAACATTGGTCTGGTCGCCGTCTCCTGAGTAAGGAGATCATTGTCCTCCATAAACTGAGGTTATCATTAACCTTGGAGAAAGATCATGCAGAATCAAAGATAATATTTGTAAGATATAGATATTAAAACTGCCTACGCATACAACTGTCTTCAGAATATATATTCATTGATTACTTTTTTTCAGATCACATCTTATGCTTGCTTAGAAAAATAGTTCTAATAAATTTAACTCAAGATCATCAAACAAGTAAACTGTAATATTTAAACCCATTAATGTAATGAAACCAAATTTATCACTAACCAACTAACCATATTGTAACTATTCACGTTCACTCTACAAAGAGGTAGCAACATTATAAGACTTGGTACTTCACCGTTTACCTCATTCAATTTGGTCTGACCATGGGACTAATTTTATAGGTGCAAGCAGGTACTTTAAAGACATCTATAAGCACATCGCGAGGCAGGAAGATGAAATTATCCTCACTTATCCCCAAAAGGCGTGGAACGGAAATTCATCCCACCAAGGGGACCTCATTTTGGAGGAAGGTGGGAGGCCGGCGTAAAACCCGCAAAATTCCTGTTGGCTGGAGTAATGGGACCTCAACCATTAATATTTGAGGAACTTGCCACAGCGTTCATCAGGATTGAAGGGGTGCTCAACTCCAGACCTCTAACTCCGATGAATGAGGACCCTGAAAATCTTGACGTGCTTACTCCAGCACACTTCCTGATTGACACCTCATTGGCTGCGTTACCAGAAGCGAGCTATGAACTCTCTCCAAGAAGAGCCATAGATCAATGGGATCGCCTCCAAGCCCATCTTAAGTCGATTTGGAACAGATGGAGCCATGATTATCTCCACACCCTTCAGCAGAAAGGAAAATGGATAAAGAGGCAACCAAATCTGAAGTAAGGTGATCTCGTTACAATGAGAGAAAACAGAACCATCATCGGACACTGGTTCGAATCTCAGACACCCATCCGGGGAAGGATGGTGTTGTGAGGACTGTCACGGTCAAAACCCCAAGCGGGAAGAAATGTGTCCGTCCTGTTGTGGCTCTTGCCCATTATTTCCACTGAATACTAAAAGTGAATCCCTTTCGTAATTTTATATTCATTTTATAATTTCTTATTGTGATAGCCAACAGCACAAGCTATTAAGATGTATGCCTTTCCTTTTTTGTATTAGTTATTCTATTGTTTTCTTTATATAAGTTGTAAAATTTTCTTTATCTTTCACTATTTAGTAATTAAGGTTTATTTCCTTTAGTTGATACCCCAATAATACATTCTTTTCTATGCTGGTCAGATTACTTTTATTTAAAAAAAAAAAAAACCTCTAATCTTGAAACCTGTAAAATCAAGTCCTCTTTACATGTACCCCACATTTTGTTTATTATAAATTAGCCTAGCATAATTTAGGTGGGCGGTTTGTTTAAGAAAGGTGCCCCCTCACTTCTGAACTGAAATTCATTATGCCATCTTGTGGCTAAGATAAGTGGTAGGAGACCTGGGCAGCAATCTCGATCCCCAATAAAATAGTGGTAAGAACCAATTTGAGTAGCCATCTTGACCTGGACAGGTGAAGAAAGAGACAGAACTCTTCAAGAAGGTCTCTTCTCATAAATCATGAGGGAGTAAATCCTTAGACTTAGGCGAGAGAGGCGGCGGCGGCGGTAGGAGGATGAGGAAAGAGAAGTAAGAGGGAAGGCTTTCATATACATATTCACACCAGAATCAACCTTCTAGCCTCAGGATCATCAAACAAGTAAACTGTAATATTTAAACCCATTAATGTAGTGAAACCAAATTTATCACTAACCAACTAACCATATTGTAACTATTTTGTTCAAACCATCCAGCAAATTGTGTAAGAAAACTTATAAAGAGAGAATAGAGGTATTTTATTTTAAAGCATATTATATCAATTTATTATAAATACAGTCCACTACATCATTACCAGCAAATTCCAAGTATTTCTTTATTTAAACCAGCTTACCAGCATATAATAATTAATTTGGGTAATATCCCCCAATTTTTACTCCGGGGAATACCTAAATTAAACAACTCCTTTTATTCCTTCTAAACGAAATTCTCTCACCTAGAGTCTCTTGCTTCATTTTCTGTCTCCGAGGTCTCGGACAATTCTGTGGCTTCACTCGTGGATCCATCCGTTCTTCGTGAGATTTTCCCCCTCCATAATCTCTGTGCGTTTATCTCCATGGGTTCAGGCTGATTCTGCTCTTTCTGCCGATACATATCATACGCTCTCGCATAGAATGATACATAACATACATACACTGTCGGGCTATATGTCCCTCTGCCCCACATTCAAAACATCTCGTGCACGGGCAATTCGCCACCAGATGTCCAACCTTCTCGCAACCATGACACTTGCGGTCCTCCCGCCGACCATTGTTTCTAGGTCTCGCTTGGGACGCTCTATTTTCCTGGTTACTATTTCTCTCTCTCCTACTATCTCCTTCTCCAAGGGTCGGGGATGTTTCT
>NW_027110666.1:50207-51315 GCF_000696795.3 Halyomorpha halys | reverse complement strand
CCAGAATAAATAAAGAATATTATTATTATTATAAATATTTAGTGATTTTATTTATCTTCTACAATTTTGCTTTATTTTAAAATATATATATAAAACACACCAACGTTTCGACCTACTCCTCTGTCCTCAGGGTTCATCTTATATACCAAAAAATATCCTAGCTCTACTGTCGCTCCCTGTGTCTTAATCCACATATTTTAATTCGTCAGTTTATCTTCAAAAAATCCGCAGGAGTTTATAAATAGGTGAATAATAAAATAAAATAGGAGTCTATAAAATAGGTGAATTTTATAAGTTTTTTCAAAAAAGGGAAATTTAGAAATGATAAGAAAAAAATTACCAAATATTTGTATTATATAATGTGAAACTTTCCGATTTTTATTTCTACCCCGGAAAGGTCAACTTATACACCTTTAAAGTGTTAAAGTGTTGGTATGTAAACATTCAAGTCCGATTAGTATAAACGTATCTTGATTAATTTTTATCATTAACGCAATATGTACATACATGTTTATATCGTGACTAACTTTTCTTGTTAATTTATAAGTATTGGCTAGATGCCCTGTCATAAGGACGGTTTTCAGAATGATTGGAAACACCTATTGCACATATACAGTAAAAATAATAAGGGATGCAGCATTAATAATTTTAGCTTAATAGTAATTTTCCATTTTGAATATAAAAAAGTATTTGATTATATTTAAAATGAGTGACTATAATTATCCAAGAAATGATTATTTTTTTAATTATAGAAAAAATAATGTTGTTATGTCTTTTATAACTACTTTTGTTTTATCTTACGATGTAAATTTTTTGAAACCCAAAATTTTTGTATGTATATTGCATAAATAGAACGACTATTATTAATTTGAGCATCACAGAAAAACTCCTTGTTAGCATATAGAAAATCCAAACTAAAATTAAACTTACAATAATGAAATAAAAAAGTAATAATAATTAATAATAAAATTTAAAAGTCTAGCCTTTTAAATTCAACCTTTTTTACATAATAAAAGCAAATAGGTTTATTATCAGGTTCGAACTTTTCCTGATGCAATTATTATACAAATATTCTGTAAATGTAACAAGTGTAAAGTTACTTGCTGAT
>NW_027110666.1:48263-50157 GCF_000696795.3 Halyomorpha halys | reverse complement strand
ATTTATCCCTTTTTCCTCTCTTGTTCTTTTCATTGTATCTCATTTGTCACGTCGCTTCCTTTTGCCTGGTTGTTCTTGCTTATGAACATAATGCCAGATTCTATACCTGATTATACGTCTCAAATTTCAGCCCTTGAGAGAAAACTTCGGGGTTCAAACAGAAAAATTATGGGCTGCGCAGAAGCGGAAATTCATCCCACCAAGGGCACCTCATTTTGGAGGAAGCTGGGAGGCCGGCGTAAAACCCGCAAAATTCCTGTTGGCAGGAGTAATGGGACCTCAACCATTAATATTTGAGGAACTTGCCACAGCGTTCATCAGGATTGAAGGGGTGCTCAACTCCAGACCTCTAACTCCGATGAATGAGGACACTGAAAATTTTGACGTGCTTACTCCAGCACAATTCCTGACTGGCACCTCATTGGCTGCGTTACCAGAAGCGAGCTATGAACTCTCTCCAAGAAGAGCCATAGATCGATGGGATCGCCTCCAAGCCCATCTTAAGTCGATTTGGAACAGATGGAGCCATGATTATCTCCACACCCTTCAGCAGAAAGGAAAATGGATAAAGAGGCAACCAAATCTGAAGTAAGGTGATCTCGTTACAATGGGAGAAAACAGAACCATCATCGGACACTGGCTAGTAGCTCGAATCTCAGACACCCATCCGGAAAAGGATGGTGTTGTGAGGACTGTCACGGTCAAAACCCCAAGCGGGAAGAAATGTGTCCGTCCTGTTGTGGCTCTTGCCCCATTATTTCCACTCAATACTAAAAGTGAACCCCTTTCGTAATTTTATATTCATATTATAATTTCTTATTGTGATAGCTATTAAGATGTATGCCTTTCCTTTTTTGTATTAGTTATTCTATTGTTTTCTTTATATAAGTTGTAAAATTTTCTTTATCTTTCACTATTTAGTAATTAAGGTTTATTTCCTTTAGTTGATACCCCAATAATACATTCTTTTCTATGCTGGTCAGATTACTTTTATTAAAAAAAAAAACCTCTAATCTTGAAACCTGTAAAATCAAGTCCTGTTTACATGTACCCCACATTTTGTTTATTATAAATTAGCCTAGCTTAATTTAGGTGGGCGGTTTGTTTAAGAAAGGTGCACCCTCACTTCTGACCTGAAATTCATTATGCCATCTAGTGGCTAAGATAAGTGGTAGGAGACCTGGCCAGCCATCTCGATCCCCAATAAAATAGGGGTAAGAACCAATTTGAGTAGCCATCTTGTCCTGGACAGATGAAGAAAGAGACAGAACTCTTCAAGAAGGTCTCTTCTCATAAATCATGAGGGAGTAAATCTTTAGACTCAGGCGAGAGAGGCGGCGGCGGCAGGAGGATGAGGAAAGAGAACTAATAGGGAACCCTTCTTTCATATACATATTCACACCAGAATCAACCTTCAAACCTCAGGATCATCAAACAAGTAAACTGTAATATTTAAACCCATTAATGTAGTGAAACCAAATTTATCACTAACCAACTAACCATGTTGGAACTATTTTGGTCAAACCATCCAGCAAATTGTGTAAGAAAACTTATAAAGAGAGAGTAGAGGTATTTTATTTTAAAGCATATTATATCAATTTATTATAAATACAGTCCACTACATCATTACCAGCAAATAATAAGTAATTCTTTATTTAAACCAGCATATAATAATTAATTTGGGTAATATCCCCCAATTTTTACTCCGGGGAATACCTAAATTAAACAACTCCTTTTATTCATTCTAAACGAAATTCTCTCACCCAGAGTCTCCTGCTTCATTTTCTGTCTCCGAGGTCTCGGACAATTCTGTGGCTTCACTCATGGATCCATCCGTTCTTCGCGAGATTTTCCTCCTCCGTAATCTCTGTGCGTTTATCTCCATGGATTCAGG
>NW_027110666.1:47895-48213 GCF_000696795.3 Halyomorpha halys | reverse complement strand
TTATTACCAGAAGTTAGTCATCTTATGTTTTATGATATGACGTATAGTTTTATTTTATTTGTTCTATTTTTATTTTATATACTTTGTTAATTATTTTTGTTCATTTTTATCTTTTCGAATTCACTGTTTTATAATATTTTATGACGTTTTATAATCTCATTCTTATTTTGTATTTCACTCTAAGGCTCTAAAGCCTCTGATGCCTGTATATTATTCTAAAGGGATCAATCCCAGAATAAATAAAGAATATTATTATTATTATAAATATTTAGTGATTTTATTTATCTTCTACAATTTTGCTTTATTTTAAAATATATA
>NW_027110666.1:45005-45620 GCF_000696795.3 Halyomorpha halys | reverse complement strand
TTTATTTTAATTATTGTCTGATCAACTAATTATCTAAAGTCTTTGTCATCTGTCAAATCGTTTATCTCAATCTTATCTATTTTATTGAATTTTGAATTTGAATTGAATAATGCAATACACTTTCGGTGAATAACAGATCCAACCCGAACTACGGGTTGTTCCTTGTATGATACCTACTTTCGCGTAGATTTGCACTAAATTTCAGATCAACCGGCAATCATTGGCCAGTAAAATTTACTCTATTTGATTACCTGATTTGAAGGTTTTTCTGCCACAGATAATTACTGATTTTACACGAAATTTAAGAATTCTTTGTTTAAACTGTGATAATGCGACATAATAACAAATCGCTGCTTTGCTTGGATAGTGATACATCAGCGGAAAAAAATAGTATAGATGTATTTTGTTTTAAATTTGACGAATTCTATAGATAGATAGACTCTGGTTACATTTTGGCAACTTTACTAACGTTTGGACGGTCTATAGAGGAGCCACAATAGAGAATAAAGTTCCTGTACATAGTAATATCTTTGCTAAGCTATCATTTCAATTTGAAAAATTCTATTTAAAAATAAAACCAATAATTTTTGTTTTGTTTGTCAGATGTTTCACAAT
>NW_027110666.1:42834-44168 GCF_000696795.3 Halyomorpha halys | reverse complement strand
GACGCTCTATTTTCCTGGTTACTATTTCTCTCTCTCCTACTATCTCTGTGCTCTCTCTTTCTCCAAGGGTTAGGCATGTTTCTCGGCCTTTAATATTCTATCCGGCCCATCTACTTCCATTCGGGCCTACACCTCCCTAGCGCTTGTCTCTATAAGATCTTGAGCACAATCCACAAACGAGCTGTCTTTCGGCATTCTCTCCTCCTTTCCCAATTCTGTCGCCAACTGAATCTTCAGTACCATGGATAGGAATTGTATCCGACCCTGTTAAACTCAGCGAGATGATGGAGACAATCCAAGCATCATCTCGCTGAGTTTATCAGCAATTCTGTTATAGCGTGCCAGGAGTTCTGCGGCATACTGCCTACTAGACTTGTCTCGGTTTTTTCGTTTCTCTTATCATCATTAATATATCCTCTTATGGGGTCCACCGTCCTCCTCCGAATGCCTTCTTTAGTCTTTCTTTGATGAACTTCTAGGGGGTCTCTTCATCTGCCTGAATCTGATTTAGGACACTACTTTTTACTCTGCAGACTACAGCTGCTTTCAGTTCTTTTGCATCCTCGTTATCCAGTAAATCTAGCGACGTCTTCGCTTCTATTCGCCCCATTAGGCGATCGCCCCCTTTTAAAAAATGATTTAATTCTCCGGTCTCTCCGGTGAATTTTTCTAGGTCCGACACTGCCTTCCTCAGGTCCTGGGCGGAGGACCTTAATCCATTCAAGCGTCGTGGCATGAATTTGCGCTAAAGACACTTCTGGTAGTGGCTGAATCTGCTCTGGAGGTGGGTTACCTTCTGCTAAAGTTGGGTAGACTGCAGCTTGAGGTTGGTTGTTTTGGTTCATATTCTTCAGGTTCAGAACTGCTCTTCTCACTATTCGATTACTGGTCATAAATTAAAGAGAAGAATGAAGATAAATTTTTCTTTTAGACTGAAAATTACACCGGTATCTTAAGTTCCCGGGTTTCGGCACCAGTTATCTTTTACTAAAGTGAAACTAAAAATAATAGGAGAGAGAGGAGTGCAAAATGAAACTTATGAAGTGCTCTCAATGACTGATCTATTTGCGGAATCTGTCCGTATATATATATATATAAACAATCGGTTAGCAGTTCTTGATCAGCTGATATGGACCTGTCAGCTGACAGTCCGTAACTTACCAATATTCATATATATTTTCAATAATAACTTTCTCAGATCGAATCAAGATTTCAGTACGTCGGATCGCCAATGGTTAGACACGGAGGGTCTATTCGATACAGAATCATCCCAAAAAGACTGTTCACTTAATCCAAACTGAAAATGATCGGTTCATGTCACAACCTGCTTAATT
>NW_027110666.1:40272-42784 GCF_000696795.3 Halyomorpha halys | reverse complement strand
TAAAAAAATACAAATTGAATTTCAAATGGGACACGTTTAAAATCTTTAGATCTAGTAAAGCTATTATCATTCCCTTATTAACCCTTTGACTTGCAGTTTGTTTTCATCAATATGTTCAATATATATGAATGCTTAAATCATATATGACAGCTCTCAAGTCGATAGGTATTGAGGAAAAATACATTTCTATAACAACAGAATTATATACCGACAACAAAGCATTTATATATAGCGACAGGAAAGGGAAAGAGATTCCAATCAGAAGGGCAGTCAAACAAGGAGATACACTATCACCACTGATTTTCAGTATAGTATTCTAAAGTATATGAACTGGGATGAAGATGGATTCAATGTCAACGGTGCTTAAGCTCACTTAGTTACGTAGATGATGTGCTATTGATCTCAAAAAGAGAAGAAGAAATAGTGACCATGCTAAATCAGCTTATGTATATAAAGTGAAAAATAATTACAAACTCATATTTCACCAAAATTAAAACAAACCTTCCAGAAATGAGCATAGTAGACGAAATCACATACCTAGGGCAAAGAATTTCTTTTAAAGATAAGCAATCAACAGAGATTCAAACAAGGACAGCTATGGCTTGGCGGAAATATTGGAGCTTACGAATGATAATGAAGAACATAAATATCAGCCAGCCTTTAAAAAACAATGGCTTTCAATAGCTGTATATTGCCTGTAGATGTATTATGGAGGCCAAACATGGTTCCTCAACAAGCTCCTTGAGAAAAAGATTCAAACATGTCAAAGATCAATAGAGAGGTGCATAAGAAGAACCCAAAATCTCAGTAGTCTATCAACAAGGAAATATACCAGTGTCACAAATGTAATCAGGTATGTCAAGAAGATGAAATGGCAATGGGCTGGGCATCTAATGAGGAAGAACGACGAAACTGGGCCAAGATGTTAACAGAATGGATTCTCTTGAATATGATAAGGAACCGAGGAAGACAAAGAAGAAGATGGGTAGACGAGATAAGGTTTATAAATAAACTCGACATATGTATATGACTACTGACTATCTAATATTTAGCAAGTTAAAAAAATGAACATGCAAGATTATATGAAAAGTAATAATAAAATTAGATCTTATCTAAAAATCAAAACAGATCTTTTTTCAAATAAGAAATAATGGAAATGGCAAACAAGATGAAACTAAATTGTACAAAAATGTAAGCCATAATTATTTTCACTAATATAATTCAACAAAAATACAAAAATACTGTATGATATGAATAGCTAGGCTTATTAAAATAATAAAAAAACAAACAATTATATTATACAACTAATAATAATTGTAATAGACCTATTTTCGTTAATAATAATGATACCAATTTTTAATACAGATGTAAATTAGCATATTACATATATTATATATTCATTAGATTGATATCGTATGTAATATTTTATACATGAATTCTAAAAAAAACTGATTTGGAAATGATTTCAAATCTTACTTTCATAAAACTATTGAAATAAAATATATACAAATTTTAAGAGTATACATATGACCCTAGAAGACTAAATTACCGAAAAGATTCGATACTTTTTGACAACACTTAAATACAAAATTAAATTTATAAAGAATAAAAAAATACATAAAATTCATATTTATTTTAATATAGATATTTTTAATTGCTATTAAAAATTATTATATCCGTAATAACAGATATAAGATATATCTGTTTTCATTGAACATACTTAACACTACTGTCGTATTTTATTTATGTATACGAGAAATATCTGATTTCCTTACTGGCAAAGCTGAAATAGGTTTAATAAAATACTCCAGTATCAGGCTGGAATTCCATTATGTATGGAAAAGCTATATTATATGTATGGTACATAAATTAAAATAAATTAATTAACGAAAAGAAAATCTTATCTTAAGATTGACGTATTCTGAAGCCTCCTGTTGTGCTGTTACATGTGGACTGTGGTCTGTGATCAGCCAAGGGGATAACAATGATATTGTACTTAATTCTTTTGATAACCGTTTGATACTTAGGCCTAAGTGCGTCTTGATAAATATTATTTTCAACATAACTAAAACTTCGACCTTAAATCATTTGAATATGTTCATGTTTAGGTTTATTTTGTCAATTTAATTTAAGGTTGCACTATAACATTGTTTATTTTATTTTTTACAATAAAAGAAAGTTATAAATACAGTATATGTTTCTTAATCGTTTAATTACCTAATAAACATCATATGTACTTTTTTTTATTGCACTTATCACATGCGTTATGCTTTGGTTACAATTCATTAGGATTATTACACTCTTTGATAAAAACATTGGAGGTTTTCTTTCAGTAATTTATTTAATGAATAACATTTATAATCATTTATAGTTCAAATGATTATTATTAATAAAATCTATCATTTTTTATGGCATAAATGAAGGAGTGTAATTTAGTGTCCTATAAAAAAAGTTGTTTTACACTTATAATAATATGTAAAAACAAATAAATTAAAATAAAAAAGATCGACCG
>NW_027110666.1:38533-39582 GCF_000696795.3 Halyomorpha halys | reverse complement strand
TTAGTGTCCTATAAAAAAAGTTGTTTTACACTTATAATAATATGTAAAAACAAATAAATTAAAATAAAAAAGATCGACCGTTTTTACATAAACTTATCTATACATGGAATGGATTGAAAGGGAAAGTATTGTTATCGTGCAAAATCTCGAATTCAAGTTTACGCCAGAAATACACTTTCAGTCCAAAGAACAGAATGCTCTGTTTTTTTGTGTTTAGGTGTGAATCTGAACAGTCTCAAAAACGGAAATTTGTACACAACTAAAATTACATGTTCAAAACGGGTACATGCCCAGAAAGTAACAGTAACCTTTCCGCTAAAATCAACTAACTGAAAGTACCACTTTATGGAATCGATTTTTCATTTTTTTTTTTCGATTTTCATCAAAATGGCTTTAATTATTTTGGATAAACTCGGTGAATCAATGAGCAATTAAGTGATCTCTAATATCAGATAGGTTTTCACCTCATTGAAATAGTCTTAACAGGGCTGAAATGCTCAATTACCGAACAAATTTTCTTTAAAGTACTGTTAATTTTCTTTATTTGAAGAAAAATAACCAGTTTTCTTTATTAGCAATAGTAAACAATGGATAAATATAAAATATTAAAGAACATTATGAATAACTAAATGAAAAAGACTCTAACAATTTTGATACAGGTTTGTACATAAAAAAAAGTTGGTGAGGTTGGTTGTGGTTGTTTATTATAGAGTCAAAGTATATTTGTGTTGATACAACGTTCTTTGAGATAAAGTACTAAAGTACCAAAATAGAATTTCTCGTTGTTCCCTCCACAGGGAATTTCATACACTATACTAGATTGTAACTCAAAGACAAACACAAATTAGAGCTACAAATATGAGACCCACAAAAATATATCTCTACAATAGTCAAGAAGAAAGTTATCAATATTTATAAGTAGAATAACATATTGTTAACTTTTGTTTTAACAATAAAAAAAAAAATGGAGATGAACAGATGAATGTAAAATTGCTGTGACAGAATGTTCTGTTTAACTCTGATATTGTTTTGTTTTAATTTTCACTCTA
>NW_027110666.1:37459-37918 GCF_000696795.3 Halyomorpha halys | reverse complement strand
TGACAGAATGTTCTGTTTAACTCTGATATTGTTTTGTTTTAATTTTCACTCTATGATTGCTCATTGATTCATTTTTTTACAGAGAATCTAAGTTAATATGTATTTATCATGGAATAAGATTGTTTTTATTACAAGATTATAAGTAATTTTTGTAATTCATTTTTCTACATTAAGTTATATACTATATTAAGTTTTCTACATAAAGTAATTATTTTTTACTTCTCTGGAAAACTATTACTTATTATGTTTTATTTTATTTAATCCACCACAAAGGTCCATGTAAATTTAATTTTTTTTTATTCAAATAAATTACTTAGAAAATTATGAAAAAACAGTGAATACACTACAATACAAACCTTATGATAAAACTTAATAGAAATTAATCAGCTTATTAATTAGGGTATACGATATAACTTATTAATTAAAAAATATTAATTTTAATTGTGTCTTTATACGGTT
>NW_027110666.1:36418-36807 GCF_000696795.3 Halyomorpha halys | reverse complement strand
AAAAAAATATTATGTCTTATATTCAATTAGATGTATATATCTATATTATTTCTAACCAAACTCACTTTGCTATAAAAGTTAAAAACAAGCTTAATTAATAAATTTCGTTTAATGCAATCTTTAGAGGGATTAAGGTATGCCTGAATAAATATTATTTTAATAAAACAAAATAATATGGCTTTATTCAATAAAAATCTAAAATGCGAACAATGAACAGTGAATTTAAACTTAATTTTAATGAAACATTTTGAAAACATAAAACTATTTTAATTGAGCCAACATTTCGCCCCACATTACAGGGCATCGTCAGGGCTGTTTTGACAAAAGTCAAAACTATTATAACTATTTGAATTGTATTTGACTGCACACAACAAAAAACCATATTCCAT
>NW_027110666.1:32212-32838 GCF_000696795.3 Halyomorpha halys | reverse complement strand
CATTGCAGGGCATGACAATGCAAAGAATAAAGTTGCGAATCGTCGCAACTGTAAAAATAATACAGCTAGAAATAAATGAAAATATATTTCAAGCTAAAATGTATATGGTTATTTATCACATAACTTAAGTACCTATATGAAAAAGAATACTCACTTCTACTATCCCACTTCCACCTAGCCCCATGTCCAAAAGATTCTAATCTTCCTTCAAGTTTGAATATTTTATAAAAATGAATTATACCCGACAATAAAAAAAAAGCTTACGAAGCCGTGTAATTGTTTTTATTGATATTGATTACGTTAATTTATTCTAGCCATATTTAAGTAACAGTGTAAAACAGGAAAGAGAAAAATAACTGAAAACACAAACTACAGTCCCATGTCCTCTGAAAGGAATGAGGCAATGTCAGTTAGTTTAGTTTAAGACTAAAATAATGTTTTCTACATAAAGGCATGCTGAAAAAAATATATATATAATGTATATAATAGTCGTAAGTCTATTTTAAGAAATCTAAAAGGTATAAACAAATTAATATGAAAATTTAGTATAACGCAATGCATTCTTAGTTAGAATACTGTATGCATCAAATTTATATTTACACCGGAGAATAAGGAAAATGGTGTAA
>NW_027110666.1:26343-26818 GCF_000696795.3 Halyomorpha halys | reverse complement strand
AACATGAGACATAATATATTCCATTTTTAAAGAAAAAAATTTGATGAGGATGATATACTCAATTTCTTTACTTAATTAGGTACAATAAAAATTACTTACAGTCTTTTTGGCATGATTCTGGATCGAATTGACCCTCCGTATCTAACCATTGGCGTTTTCAAGTATTGCGTGCTAGATTCGATCTGAAAGAGGTAATAAATGAAAATATATTTCAAGTTAAAATGTATATGGGTATTGGTAACTTAAGTGGATATATAAAAAGAATACTCGCTTTAAGTCTGGCCGATTTTTCTCAGAGGTCAGTTAACAGAAGATGATGATTTTTTATTTCCTTCAATTCTTGGGATGGTGACCAAAATATGGGTTCGTTGAAGAAAAACATATAACATTTATAATTTAGTTAAAATGTTATGTAATGACTAAGCTATACCGAATAGTTATTTACAAAATTTTACCTCATAAATTTCCATTTCAA
>NW_027110666.1:23801-24354 GCF_000696795.3 Halyomorpha halys | reverse complement strand
GCTTTACAATATCAATAACGTTAGATCACAGTTTAGGACTCCAAAGAGAGTCTTGGCCGAAAAAAATAAATAAAAACTTTAGATTAAGAATGGAGTAATAAATTTATATCACATGATAAATATTTTCTACCTCTGACAACCTCATAAGTTAATCTTTAAACACACAGCAATGATTGCAAACTTATCTTACCATTTCCGGGTGTTTTTCATTTTCCTCTTATAGTGGCAGTGAAAAATGTTGTAATCTTGTAATCAAGGAGACTTTTTTGAGGACATAAATTAACTACGGAACAAAAAGTGTAAGGACGGGGACTATTTCATAATGGACAAGACTGGAATATAAATCAACTGTATACAATGGTTCGAACTCTATATTTTTCAATACAATGTACAAATAAACGAAATATTTACATTTTTTTTTTTATGACGACTGAACAAGCCGATTACGGTACTTTTCTTTTCTAACTGTCCAACAAGGCTTTCTCTTCCTTTCTTCTCTTCATTTGCCGACGCCTTCCAGTGCCTCAGCCCTTGGATGTTGTTTCCATCGCCT
>NW_027110666.1:22733-23144 GCF_000696795.3 Halyomorpha halys | reverse complement strand
TCATTTTCCTCTTATAGTGGCAGTGAAAAATGTTTTGTAATCTAGTAATCAAGGAGACTTTTTTGAGGACACAAATTAACTACGGAACAAAAAGTATAAGGACGGGGACTATTTCATAATGGACAAGGCTGGAATATAAATCAACTATATACAAAGGTTCGAACTCTATATTTTTCAATACAATATACAAATAAACGAAATATTTACATTTTTTTTTTTTTTTTATGACGGCTGAACAAGCCGGTTACAGGACTTTACTTCTCTAACTGTCCAACAAGGCTTTCTCTTCCTTTCTTCTCTTCATTTGCCGACGCCTTCCAGTGCCTCAGCCCTTGGATGTCGTTTCCATCGCCTGTCCCTCAGAGCTCCTCGATTTTGTTCTCCTTCTCCTGTAAAATGACAATGTTAAAA
>NW_027110666.1:22222-22525 GCF_000696795.3 Halyomorpha halys | reverse complement strand
ATTAATTTTAAATTAACTAATCATCATATATCCAACGTAATAGGAAGGTACTGTAATTTTACTGGATAAGCCATTTTTATTTCTACTGATATTTATATATAGACAATCAGCATAACAAGATTATCTTACCAGAGGAAATGGAGGATTATAATAAATGGGTCGAAAGACTTCTAGGTGGCTCTGAAATGATTCAAGTGTCTTGAAGACCCCGGCACACAGGGGACAGACTGTTATTGAACTGGGAAAATCTTAAAATGGTAAAAATGCAAAACCGAATCAGAACATTATATGTCAATTACGGAA
>NW_027110666.1:20202-21675 GCF_000696795.3 Halyomorpha halys | reverse complement strand
TTTTTTCTTTCAACTTCCTCCTTTGACGCCTGATCTTCTTGTATCTTTAAATAAAATAAGGATAGAATAATTAATTTTAAATTAACTAATCTTCATATATCCAACGTAATAGGTAATAGGAAGGTACTGTAATTTTACTGGATAAGCCATTTTTATTTCTACTAATATTTATGTATAGACAATCAGCATAACAAGATTATCTTACCAGAGGAAATTGAGGATTATAATTAATGGGTTGAACGACTTCTAGGTAGCTCTGAAATGATTCGAGTGTCTTGAAGACCCCGGCACACAGGGGACAGACGAGCCTCCTGTTATTGAACTGGGAAAATGGTAGAAATGCAAAACCGAATCAGAACATTATATGTCAATTACGGAACTAGTTGATGAAGAAAATAAAAGTTACTTACAATCGTTTCTCCCTCATTGAGCATCTAGAAAACCCTGGACTGAATGAAGTCCTCGACGTCTCCAAAGATCTATCTCCCTTAGTTCTATTGTAATCTAAAGAGAACAAAGTTTACATGAGTTGCTAATTAATATTGCTATTACCTAATAATCATTAATATTATAGTTTAAAAATATATGGTTTCAGCTTATACCCAAGCTGGTTCCATTTTTGAAAAACGAGCTGTGACCTGGCTTTTGTAACAGTACCATTGTTGAGAAAATAAAGTGTACTACAATGAAGACAGTTACAGAATGATTAATATTGGTAGTTTGTAGCCCCTAGTTAGATCTTAAAAGGGTCTGCCAATTGAATCATGCGAAAGAGGAGCAGAGGGGATGTGATGGAATGGGGAAGAAGGGTGCATCTGGGAATGGTTGCCCAGGTTGTGTCATGATGGTTTTAGCTTGTAAAGATTTCATTGGAAATATTTATTATTCATAATAAGAAAAAATAGCAACTTTTCTGCTTGCATATGCTAGTATTACTTGAATACTAAAAAGATTTTGTATTTTTTCTTAAGCAATATGTTTTTAGCAATATAAATGTATGCCAAAAATAAATAAAATAAAATAATTTAATTCCTACAAAAAAAGATGTTAAAATTTTTGTTTCCTGTCCAAAAAAAAAATTGTAAATTTAATTATTATTTCTACACTCCATCGTGTTCTTTAAATGTTATTAATAGAGATAATTTAAATAAATTTGGAAAATACTCTTACAGCTGGTAAAATGTTTTGAACATTTAGGTTAAAAATCCTTAACCGAGTTTAATAACATGATAAACTGCAAAATCCCACAAACTCTGTATGAAAAATGATTACATACAAACGCCGCATGAATAAATTTTCACGACATAACAAGTACGGGTTTTCGACGATCTCCTCAAATATAAGGCATAGGAATATAAAATTTTAGGCTTACATACCCCTATGCAGTACGAGAAATTTTTTAAGTCTTCAGCCCAATAGGAATGTAGTTGACACATCATCGGTCGCTAGGTCGATTTTAACACGGATCGCCGC
>NW_027110666.1:15456-17971 GCF_000696795.3 Halyomorpha halys | reverse complement strand
TCTGGTTTGGGTCAAATCTGCAACGAATGGGATGTTAAGGTCTTTATGAATGAGTTTATTTGTGACGTAATAAGGAGCATCAAGGATTTTACGTCAGATTTTGGATTGGATGCGGGAGGAATTCTATGGTTTGGTAGAGCCCCAGAGCTCAATTCCATATGTCCAAATTGGTCTGATTATCATAGTGTATAATAATTTTTTGTAGTGAATGGGAAGTTTATAGCGTTTGTCAAGTAGGTATAGCAATCGAAATCTACGAACAGTCTCTTGTCGCTTCAGTCTTGTGTGTGGATTCCAAGTAAGTCTCTTGTCAAGATGGAGTCCTAAGTATCGAATCTGTTCAACAGGCGTTCAAAAATAATATTAATTTTTTTTTTTCAATAATATTCTCTTGTTTTTCTTTTCTTTTATTATTTTACTTTCCTTTATGGTTCTGATTGTTTTGGGGTTTTCAATACACGATTGATCAACTTCATAATTTTGATAACCATATGTTATTTTCTTGTGTATTTATTTCTTCTTTAAATTGTTGGGACCTTCAACTATATATTTGTATTGTATAAGGTGAAATAGAATCAGTGTTTTTTACTCATATTTTTTTCTGGGGAAGAAGTAGGTAATATTTTTAATTACGAAAATGACATGGGTATATGATGAGAGAATGACGTCAGATATTCAAGGCAATTGGACCTTGGACCTTGAGCGATTAAAGGTATCAAAGTTCGAAAATGTCATTTTTCACGGAAATATTCTTTATCTCATTGTTCTTGTCTTCCTTTGACGGATCTACTGGACCAAAACTGTCAAGGCAATAGACTTGAAAAATATCATATACATTTTGCCCTGGTTTGTGGACATTTTTATCATTTATACCAGTTATAAGTCTTAAAAAAAATTAATTCATTTAGAGCTAAACCATTCTATTTATGAACCAAATAGTGATTGATTTTTACATGTGCACGTATCTAAAAACAAGAAGTTCTTTAAATGAAATAAGTTTACTATAGCAATTTAGAAAAAAAAAAACAACATATTCTGCAGTTTTTACTCAGTTCGTTGATAATGACGGGAAGAAATGAAATTGAACAATTTTAGATTATTTCAGAAGTCATTGTGTAATAGTAATAATTGATAGAATTTCAAAATCGTGGTTATTACTAACTGTATCATCAGTTTTTAAATTTTATTTTATGCAGCTATTGTTAGCTTCAATCTATTACCCAGATTTTTGAAAGAAATATTACTTTTTGTATTTTATACAGCGATTAAAATTAATATTCGGACCTCATGCACTCGTAATATAATAAGAATTTTTCGATGCAGTAAAAAATGAAAAATCCTCGCGAAATTCCGAGGGATACCTCCCTGTGTTAAAAAAAATGGTCAGCTGTAATTGTTTTCTACTAAACCTACGTAAGCGCCAAATGTTAAATCTTGTTAAAATGGTAAACCGACTTTTCAAAAACATTTATTATGAAAAATACAAACTGTGGTATAAAAGTATTATGAAATCTATGAATAATAATACAGCAAGGACAGCGTACCTTATACTTTACGAGAGAGAATTAACTTCGAAACAAAATAAATACCTGATTCTAGATGGTCCTATCATAGTTCAATGCATAATCTATAATATTAAATGATAATTCTATACTATGATATATCTTTCTTCTCTTCCTGAGTTCCAAGGTCCTCCGCCGTTAATATCTTTATTGATATTTGACTTTAACAATAGCTATGTATCTCTTCAATTATACACAATACCTGGTATTAAGTTGATAAAACTAACATTATTCAATATATATATATTTTATATATATATGTTACTATGTGAATTCCAATGTATTATTTCATACACATGATTTTTGTATTCTTGAATTTAAGTAGTATTTGCGTTTAAAGAAGGATATTTACAAAATAAATGTCTATATTCTTACTAATGATAGAATCCAATTACAGAATTAAACAAAACAATTATAATTTTAATCTACTAATGTTAATTTTTTATATTATAATGTCCAGATAACGTTTATCTTTTTAAATAATAGTAGTCTGATTGAATAACATACATTTTTTTACATACTAATGAATAGTGGTAAATTTTAGGAACATTTAAATTTTAGTTAATGGGCCATTCTCTGCAACTGCTACATTTTCCACCATTAAAAAAATGTCCAGGGTTGTGAGGAAACAACGGAAATCTAATACCTTAATATACTAACAGTACGAATATCTCGAAAATCACAAAACTGTATGATAAAAAGTCTACTGATTTCATAACTAGAACTGTAAATTTTCAGTAAAACTGAAATTTATTTATACTAGTTAGACGAATAATTAGCAACAATTAATTAACTAAGATGTAAATTGTTGACGACGCCTTAGCAACTTTTTAACAACCCCTAGTTTCTCCTACTTAATTATTATTATTAAAATATAGCTAATGGTAATATTGCACATTTGTTAATTCATAATTTACTCCTTAAAAAAACTGAACTGTTTTGGAATATTTTTT
>NW_027110666.1:6409-12376 GCF_000696795.3 Halyomorpha halys | reverse complement strand
GACCATATTCCATTCAGTTAACTTTTGTTCTATTAGCATAGCACCATCTCACACCAACATGAAAATAGAGAAGAAGCTACCTAAGCGCTTTAGATAGATAATAGATAGGCTATCTAAGTAAATGGTATACAATTTATTTCAACTATTTAATATTTCACAAATCGGTTTAGTAATGTTCAAAAAGTATTTTTAATTTATTGAATACTGAATCTGTTATCCATATTATAAATAAATTTGAAAATCGTACATGGTTATTACATAATTTTTTTTAATTTAAACAAGCTTTGGAAAATTTCTAAGTATAAATAATTATTTAAAGATAAAAGTAAAGTAGAAGTAAAGGATGAATGAAGTTCTCGGCGTTCCCAAATATATATCTCCCTTAGTTCTTTCGTTAACTTTCTTAGTCTGAAGAAATAAAAATTAACTAATTAATATTATTATAAGCTGATAGTTATTAATTGTAGACTACGAAAGTACATACTTCTTGGGCTTCTCTAAGATTTTAATCCCTTAAAAGTTATTGGAGAGCAACTTGTTGTTGAGGGGTTGTTTTGATAGGTGGTAGTGAAGGTAATGAAGACTCTGGCAACCCTCATCAAACACTACTTCATTCAATTCATTAAATTTGTTAAAATGTTACACAAAAATAATTCATATATTAAATATATACGTAACAGGAACCATTATTGTCCCATTAATTTCTCTTACTGTATTGGAAGATGGTCAAAGAATGAATAACATCGATAGTTGGCAAACACTGTTTCGATTCGGGTTGTGGAGAGAAGGTATGATGGAGTACGGATGAATGGCGTATCCTGGCTGCCATTGTTGCTTCATGATGGCGACTCCTAATGAAGCCATAAATGGTTTATTTAAAGTGCATTGTGTTCATTAAGCGAATGATTGATATTAATAAGTGATAGAACTTTTATGTACAAATATGATATTAACGTTAATAATATTTTGTATATTATGCACTTTCTTTTGTATCATTAATATGAATGACCGAAACGTTTAATAAGGTAGGAATCGGTAATCATTATTCTGAGAAATTTGAAGTCCGGTCGGGGTTAAACAAGGAGATTGTTTATCACCTGTCTTATTTAATAAAGCACTAGAATATGTCATTAAAAGTGTGATGAATACCGAAAAGGGTTTAACTTTGAGTGGTAAAATACCGGTGCTTGGGTATCCTGATGATTTAGTACTATTGGGTGAGGACAAGGGATCTATAGAACTAAATACAACCGCGTTAATTAACTTCAGTAAAGAACTAGGTCTTGAAATAAATATGGATAAAGCAAAAACATGGTTAGCTGCAGAAATGCGAGCAATTTGGCTGATATAGATATAGGAGGAAATAAGTTTGAACAGGTAGATAGGTTTAGAATAGAAGGAGCGAGTTCTATCGAAAAACTTAAAAATTAGAATTTACAAAACTATTATCCTTCCCACTGTTACTTTACAGATGACCTGGCCCCTTACATTAAAGGATGAACAGCGCCTCAAGGTTTTCGAAAATAATTTATTATGTAAAGTATTCGGATCGAAAAAGGATGAATTAACAGGAGAATTTAGAAGACTACACACCACTGAATTAAGGGACCTACACCCGGTAAGTATATTCAAGTTATAGCATTGCGGCATAAAAGATGGGCGTGTAACGTTGTAGGGATTAGTAACGAGCGGATCCCTAAAATGTTAATAAACACTGAACTGACGGGTAAACGTCCGAGGGGTTGACCAAAACGTAGATGGGAGGATTACGTAAAAAATGATTTAGTTGAATTGGGTTTGATAATAAATATAAACTATGACAGGATTAAAATAAGAAGATAAGAATAATAATATTTATCCAGGTTAAGAACACCATTTTTAGTTTGGTTAGATCAGTAATATACCGTTGGAAAGCCTCAGATTTTATAAAATATAGTATATTATATTTTATAATATCATTCTTAGAATTTTTAATGTAGATTTTATAGCTATTTACTATTCAACAAATTGTTAAGAGCAAAATGTAAATTTTAGCTGTTATAATTTTCCCATACTTATGCAAAGAAAAATATTAAATTTTGTTACGGGATAGAATACTAAATATGCTTTTCTTAGAATTATTAAAATATAAGTTAAATTGTCAACTGAAAGGATTATTTGGAAAATTAGTACGTGAAAGTATTACCACAAGTGAGGAATAATTTTGAACTTCTTTTTCTGTGATTCCTCTAAAACAGAATAAAACAATAAATTAATGGTTGCTGTACGTATGGTTTACATAAATCAAGTTGAGTATTACCTTTTTCTACCTGTGGTACTTTAAGGTTACGATGGAATACTTATCTCGTTAGCAAATGAATTAATTTTGAACTCGGTACGGTGGTAATATTAATAGCACTAGCTAGCAGCTATTCTTCCTCTGAATGAAGTAAAGTCATGTCAGGTATTATAGTTTAAGCAAAAATTGATCGTTTTATATCAGACTGGACTTAACAAGTAGATTCCACCAATAGATGTGTTAAATAACTGCATAGTGAGAGAAAATTTGTGATTAGAAATAAGCTTAACGAGACATTAAAATTGATCACCGTGTAATATAGCCGTGATTATTAGAGCAGAGATGAACTTGTTAGTTCTCCAGCTTACGTATAGATAGCGTTTCTCCCCTCCTAAATGAATTATATATAAACAAAAATTTAGCGATCACTGTGTAATTAGAACAGCACCTTACAGAAGATCTGC
This sequence comes from Halyomorpha halys, assembly GCF_000696795.3. Taxonomy (NCBI): domain Eukaryota; kingdom Metazoa; phylum Arthropoda; class Insecta; order Hemiptera; family Pentatomidae; genus Halyomorpha; species Halyomorpha halys. The sequence continues at coordinate 9,634 of NW_027110666.1, read as the reverse complement.
AGAGGAACAACACTAGAAAGACGTAGACGTAACATGACGCACATTCACTAAAAACTACAGCTAGTAACTGTACAACAGTTTTTCAACAGTTTCCCTGCTTCCTTCAATCCTATCTTTCGATCAGTTACCCCACCTATCTCCCAGCAAGGTGGCATGGCAAGAAAGGTTCCAAAATTTTCTATTATCTTTCGTCTATTGCTATTGACTGTTTTATTTTTCTCTTCTGTTTAATCAATACGAGGAGGCCCCTCACCTACAAATATTTCTAGTAGAATTCATTTGGAACGGAAATATAAAAATAATTAACAAGTATTTCACCATATACGTTTTAGTGATCACCGTGTAATATTTTATTTTATATTTGAACACCGTGTAATATTTTATTTTACATTTGATCATCGTGTAATATTTCATTTTAGGTATAATTACGGTGTAATATTTTATTTTACGTATAATCACGGTGTAATATTGTATTTTACGGATGATAGCCGTGTAATATTTTTTATATACATTTTTGATTACATAAATATAAAATATTTATTATATTGTTTTGGGATGCCCCCTTACACTCCACAATTTTCTTGATACTAATTACATTTTACGGAATTACTCTATTTTTCATTTTGTGAAAACAAACTGGAAGGAGAAAAAAAATACTAAAACATTATTGAATTAAAATAGAGTACAGTAACATTGGATAGAATAAAATATATATAATTAAGTAGCATTAAATACATATCATTGATTTATATTTACATTAACATATGTTTAGTACTTTTTTGTTTATATCTACGGGCTGTAGTTTTAGTGTTATGTCCTATTTCAGTGATTAGAGGCTTTAATCAGTTGGAATGAACTAGAAGAAATTATGTGTCAGTATTTATAATATTTTAATTTACAAATGATCATCGTGTAATATTTAACTTTACATATAGGGTTGATTCATAAAAAATTTCATATTGTACAGTTGTAAAATTTGTAGAATAGGAGTTGGTCGGTGATTAGGAGGAGATAGACTAGTTGTTTTATACATGTAATTTATTATTTATAAATTCTCTTGGAACTTGTCTTCAAAAATGGATTTGTAGTAGGCACAATCAGTTTTAATTTAACATATTTGTTTTTCAGAAGAACTGCTTTTTCCTCGTGCACTTCTGTATAATTTTTCATACAGTCCGAAATAATATTTTCATTTTATGTATCCAGAAAATTAAAAATTCTTAGAATGTGGTTTCAATATGATTGAGAAGGACCTAGTTAGTAGATTATCTTGGGTATTGACTTTTTTAATGGTACAGCGGCTATAAGTATTTAATAACTCGTTAAGCATGAAAGATCAGCTATCATTCCATCATGCATTGAATTAATATATCATCTCACGTCTGAAGTATAATTATAAATCTTTATATAAATTGATTAGTTTTGTTTGATATAAATTTCACCATTCACGTCTTATCGCAAACGATCGAAGTCCATACTATAAGTTCAGTATTAAGATAGTATAGGGGCTTACCTACATCATGTTATGACAAAGTTACTGCCAGGTACATGCAATACACCACATCAGATAGTTTCAAGAGTTATTCTTCGACGGGTAACATGTTCCTATTATATCTAAGAGAATTTAAATCTTCACTACTGCTTCAATACTTCAGCAATCTGAAAACATTATATACGTTCAGTGAGTTGATCTAGTCATAATTATATCTGTATATTTAAAATTATACAAACTAAATATTATTTATTGGAAGATTATTGATTGACCGTGTGTATAGATGAATGGAATATGGTCTAATAGTAAATGATTGTACTATCTTTATTGAGCCAACGTTTCGCCTCACGTCGCAGGGCGGGGGGGGGGAGAAACTTTGGCACAATAAAAATAGTATAATCATTTACTATATGAGTTTTTTTGACCGCACCCAGAACATATTCCATTCATAAATATTATTTATATTAGTTAAATATTTTGTTTTCTTCAAAACCAAAAGTATCCCTAAAAGCAATGCAATGCTAAATTTTTAAAAGATTCTGTTACAGAAAAAATGACTAGTAATTAGGAAATTTATTAATAAATTTCTCCTTGATAAGATTATTCAATTTTTTTTTTATTATCTCTACTCTCAGGGCTGGTAAAAAATTACACGTAGCTAAATTGACTGTAGTTTTTTAATATTATTTTTAGTTATTTATGATTCATGCCTAAAAAAGTACATAGTTGATTATTTAAACTTAGTTACAAGGATTAACTGTGTATAGACGGATAATAGCTGATCTTTTAATTATTAATCCATAACAGTGATAGTCAATTTAGCTACAATTTTAGCTGCAGCTTATTTTTGCCCAAATCTATCATTACACCATTTCTCAAATTTGATACAGCACAAATTCGATGGAATATGGTGAAAACATTTATAGATTGATTTTAAACAACTTCTTGTGGAGCTTTATTTTATTTTTTTCGTTTTCAACGTTTTGGTAGGTCATTATCAAGGAGAAACTCAAACATACTCCTATTTTACCTTCAATATATACATTAATAATAATACTATTATCACAATTTAATATCTTACATTGCACATTGTGTGTGTGTGTGTGTATATATATATATATTCATATAGTGTTGATACAATACTATATATAAGTGTATGAACCTATATATTAATGATTTTAAAAATGATCCAAAAAAACAGCGAATATCTTTTTCGAAATGAATACATTTCGATTTAAAAATGAATGAACTTCATAAAGATGAAAATACCTTTAAATGGAAACTTAAAAAAACAATTTATGTATGCTATAATTCATCTAAGGCTCAAATAATTGATAATATAAGGAAATCGTACGATTTCATTTTTTGTAGTTAAAAATTATAGAGACATGCCAGTGTAACTTGATTAATAAATATTCTATTGCAATGCAAAATAATAATTTTTATAAAATTACTTGGACTCCATATTTAGTTAATTTGAAATAGTTTTGGCAATTGAATATTAGTAATAGTGTTTTTTTTATTTTTGATAATTGTAGGTTTTAATGTTGTTTATAGCATTTTATGTCGTTTCTGAATTGTAGTCATTTCATATTATTATTATTTTCCATGGTTTAGATTTCACCTAAATAAAATAATGTTTTTTGTGATGAATTTGATAATTGTGAGTCTATTTGCATAAGATTATTCCCTAAAAGCGGATATTTCATAATTAAATATTTTATTAATTTAAT
>NW_027110666.1:0-6294 GCF_000696795.3 Halyomorpha halys | reverse complement strand
TAATTATATTAAAAATAAGACAAACAAATATTAATATAGACGGATGAATTTTACCTTGTTTCCAAATCTTGGGTGGTCTATTTATACGGTCTACCTATTTATATTTTAAATTTCAACTATTATTAAAAAAAAAAAAAAGTCCTGGAATACACTCATGAAAACGTTTTACAACGAAAACAAATTAAACTTGATATTTATTGTAATAATACCGAATCCCTAAAACTATTAGGACATAATAATTATGGCATATTAGGAAAGTCCTGTAACGTAGCTAAACTAAATTAGTAAATTCTTGGCAGCCTTGTTATAAGACAAATACTATACCTAATTCATAATATACACTCTTCAGTAAAACAACCGTAAAATTATATAAAATTTTAAATTTTAACTATTTAAATTATATATTCACTCAAGTTTTCTTCCATATTGTATTTTTTATCTAGTTTGCAGAAATTACTCGGAAATTATCAAATTCAAATTTGGGTTACTATTCAGATGAATTAGAAAAGGAAATTTAGAGTCCCCCTTTCCTTACTTTAATAGCAGGTATACCAAACATATATGGCGTAGCTTAAGCTCATCAAGCAACAACTGACAATGGTAAAATTGCTTTTTTTTTTTTTTTTTTTTTTTTGTTTTTGTTGGAAATGTAATGTATATTACATACATAATTAAATACATATTATATTACATTGTCGCTATAAATTACAATAAACAAATATTGAAAACATTCTTTTATTAAATTCAGTGGTTTTTCATGTTAACAATAAAGTTTTCTGGAGTGAAGAATGTGTAATATATAAATCTAAACCGCGATAATCCATGAAAGGTCTGAGGCTTAGTACTTAGTTAGGAAGTACAGTTTCTAGAAAACGGTTGTACAAGAAGGTGATTTGGTGAGAATACGCACGTCCAACTGAGTTTTTTCCAATTAAGGGTAACCCACTATATCAGACCGGATGGTGACTCACAGCTACAGTAACAGAATAAAAAATTACCTGGTCGAATCAGAACCCCGCTCCTTGGAGTTGGTAGTACAGTGCCTAACCAATGAGCTATCCCACTCCTGCACATACAAATATATTAATATTACATAATTAAAACATTGTAGTATATATACCTACCTATATGTAAATCGCCCTAGAACCACGATTCTAATTACAAATTACGTTCTCATTACAGATTTTACGGATGATCAAGAAGTGACCACTCACAAAGTTAAAGGTTGGGGAGAGACTGAGCTCATTCTGAAAATTCAGTGAGTTGGAATTATCTCTAAACCCACAAAAAATGTCCTCTATCGTCTTAGGAAATGGAAGGTATGTATGGAACTTTCGTACTAGGGATTACTCACAATCTATTGAAGGAGGTGATACCATTTAAACTATGATATGAGGAGTTGGAAGTTCATAATGATTTGATTTGAAAAGTAAATCGTTATCTTGAAAACATGTTAATTCGAATTTCTTCAAGCTAAACAAGATACTTATAGTAATTGTTTTCTTTAAATATGTCTTTTACGTTTATTTTTTACATGTAAACTATTTCGGATTAAGAGTTACGTTAATTACCTAGTATAAATAGAGATCTCTTAGCGTTCATATCAGAAGACATGTCTTGGAACGTTTTTGTCGTTGGACCATTTGTAATATTAGTCTAATTATTAGGTTTATCAACGATAGCGCTTCCTAAAATGTTAAGATAAGAGTTTTCATAAGAAAAAAGTGCCTGAAAGTCTGTGTAACGGACCACTAACTGCAAACAGACTGCTGAAATTTGGTAGAAATCGGATTACCACATCATTTGGTAACTTTATTAATAGTCTGGAAATATTTTAATTTCCTTATGAAAACAAAAATGAACGAATATGTATATAACTAATTTCATTTGATTACATATTTATCACATCGAATAATGTCACTTACCGTTATGGAATAAAACTTTTTTTCTTTTCTCTCTAAATTTTATTTTATTTTTTTAAACATTAACTATTGCTATGAAATCAGCTTATATATTCCAGTATAGGTATAATAATATTAGCAATGTTCCCGAGAAGTCAGTCAGAATGCATAGGCAAACATCACCATCGCTCTGGATTGCCTAATATTATATATAAATAAATATATACAAATAACTGAACCCAACGTTTGATTAACTTTCCACCTATGGCTTTGCCTAACCTGGAGTGTTCGAAGACAAAACAAACAAATAAATATACATTAAACAGTTCTATTCGCCCGCAAGACATCTAGGTTTCTCGGCATATCAATAAAAGTGTTTCAAAAATAAAATAATGTTTTAAAATAGCAGCAGCTAAATCAAAGAGTTAATATAGAATATAATTTTTAAAAACATAATCATTTAATTAAATTGTAAGCATATCTTAACTTACTCTGGATCCGGGAAGCATCCTTATAAATATCCCCTTTTCTATTTTCCATCTGGTTTCCCACATAGCATATTCTTGGGCATCCTCTATGCATGTCCTATTCATCGATCGTATCAAGTCTTTTTCATTAATGCCATGATGTTGAGTTTCCCAAACGTTCCATCAGCTTCTCATTCTTTCTTTTTTACTAAATCCCATACTAGTTATTAAAATACGTAAGTAAAATTTGTTATTTTCCTACTCAGACACCTAGTAGCACAATATGAGATACAATCCAATCTTTCAGCAACTCAGTAATTATTAAAGACAAAATATTTTAAAATAAAATCCTATTTATTCAAAAAGTGCCAATAACTTCAAAAAATAATAATCGAAAAAAAAAAAAATCTTTGGGATTGACCAGAATGAACTTCTACATCTTTCTCATCTTCCTTAATTGCCTTTCAGCGTGGAGGAGCCTCTAACCAATTGGTCAACACATCTCAAGCATCTTTATCTCAGCCAGCGTTTTTCCTCTTTCCAGACCTTGTCGTTGGATATGCTCCACATAGCCTCGTCTGCCGCGTGGTCTCCTACCAGTCGGCCTCGCCTCCTACATACCAGAAAGAACATTTGCTCGAAATAAAAATTTCAAATAAAAGAAATCCTTCTTTTTTAGAAAATCAAACTTTGTGATAAAAAAAATATATATATAAGTAAATAAATTAATAAACTTGATATCAAAACAAAAATTGACATTAACGACATTTTACCCACTTCTGCTTGATGATCCTCAAGACAAACAAACTTTCATTCACTCAGTGACGCCGAATAAGTAACTTACTGGCACAGGGAAGATAGAGTAAGACAGGTTCACTCCTTTTCCACTCAGTTCTATCACTAGGAATTCGTTCATGACTAATCCGCTCAGAAGGAGCACCTCATAAAAGTTAGAGAGGGCTATCTGATATCAGGCCACTTTCCCCTGTTATAATGTAGTTCAATTAAAAAATAATTTAATTAAATTATAAAAATATCATGAATTACTCCAGATTCAAGAAACTTTTTTCCAACTAGACTACAAACAATGCTTTCGCTTTTGGATTTTTTTCTAGCCTAAAGCATAAATTGACAAACATAAAAGTTTTATTTATTATCACTTAATTCTTCTCTCTTCTCAAGATAATCTATCTAGCCACTTCTTCGGTGAAGGTAGATTGAACTCCACAAGTGGAAATAGAGAAAAGTGTGGACCGATGGGAACTCATATAATATGTAGTTATCTAAAACGTGTGGCAATGGAACTTGAGGAGCTTAAGGGCCAAAACATATTCCAGTGAGTTGATCTAGTCATCTATATATTTATATTTGTATATTTAAAATTATACAAACTAAATATTTTTTTATGTTAGTCAAATATTTTCTTTTTTTCAAAACCAAAAGTATCCCTAAAAGAAATGCAATGGTAATTTTTTTAAATATTCTGTTACAGAAAAAATGACTAATAATTAGGAAATTTATTAATAAATTTATGATTGATAAGATTATTCAATATTTTTTTTATTATCTCTACTCTCAGGGCTGGTAAAAAATTACATGTAGCTAAATTGACTGTAGTTTTTTGAATATTATTTTTAGTTATTTATGATTCATGTCTAAAAAAGTACCTAGTTGATTATTTAAACTTAGTTACAAGGATTAACTGTGTATAGACGGATAATAGCTATGGTAAGGCTTGCAAACCTCTATTGTTTCCTACTTCAGAGCTATAATAAACCTTTGGAGCGCACCATTTTGGATTATATTGGTTCTAGCAGCTTATTCCCTCCATCATACTCCTTCCTTCAAGCTAAAGACAAATCGCTTATGGGCGTCTAAGAGACAAAATTAACGCAACTTATCTAGAGGTGTAGACGTTAAACGGAGAGAATACACTTTATTTGAGAGAGGCCTGTTGGTAATAGCTCGAGATGGTCTATAAATCTCCTCTAGATAAATCGCGCTACATTTTTACGATTGTTGACTAAGCTTTGAATTGTTATTGACGAAATGGCACCAATCCTTTCTGGAAATTACCGGAGTCACACCTTTAGGAAAAGTACGGGTATACTAGTCAACTATTATTCAAAAATGACGTAAAAGGTCTCTTACGTTGACAATGACAAGCTTGGTAGAAAATTTGTATGTTTACTTTTTAATCAATTTTATTTCTTTATATATTATCAGAATAAACCTTAATTTTCACATAAATTAGATTTTTCCCTATAATAGAAAGTATCTAGGTTTATATCCTGCTCATTATTACTGTGAGAAGACATTGATGATCAAGAAGTGACCACTCACGAAGATAAACGTTGGGGAGAGAATGAGCTTCATTCCGAAAATTCAGTGAGTTGGAATTATCTCTAAACCCACAAAAAATGTGTTCTATCGTCTTAGGAAATGGATGGTATATATGGAACATGCGTACTAGGGATTACTCACAATCTATTGAAGGAGGTGACACCATTGTTAATTACCTTGAGATCTCTTAGCGTTCATATTAGAAGACACGTCCTGCAATGTTTTTGTCGTTGGACCATGTTTAATATTAGTCTAATTATTAGGTTTATCAACGACAGCGCTTCCTAAAATGTTAAGATAAGAGTTTTCATAAGAAAAAAGTGCCTGAAAGTCAACATGTAGACCGTGTAACGGACCACTAACTGCAAACAGACTGCTGAAATTTGGTAGAAATCGGATTACCACATCATTTGGCAACTTTATTAACAGTCTGGAAATATTCTATTTCCTTATGAAAACAAAAATGAACGAATACATATATAACTAATTTCATTTGTTTAACTTTCATATTTTTATATTCTACATATCTCAAAACATAAAGGTACCCTAACATGTTGGATATCAAGAAAGTTCAAATAAATTGATAGGTAATCATAAAATCGATAGCATTTTCTTATTCTACATATCTCAACATATATAAAGAGACCCTAACATGTTATAAATCAAGAAAGTTAAAATTAATCAATACGCGGTCTTAAAATCGATAGGATTTTCATATTCTACAGTTTAGGAAACGGTATTATAAATTTAACCAATTGCCCCTTGCCCGACTGAACCTAAGTCACTTTAGACATATGGTTGCATATGTCTATGCATGCTATGTTGCATATTCTCCTTACAATTTTATAGAAAAGAAACTCAATAAAAACAACTAGGTTCCCAGAAGGCCCTTGAGACCATTCTAACAGCCCTTAGTATCCTATATCAATAGCAACTTTATTTGGCTGACACTTAGCCAGGAACATGCTGTCATCTCACAATGGACTTGCATCAGTCAAACTATTTTATGGTTAACATATGTAAGTCAGTACACACAAGTCTTAGGTCATGGTCTCTTTCTTAGAAGTCTGACCACCCAAAATCTCGCCACGCCTTTTCCCCCCTTCCAGATATTTACTCCTAAATTTCATAGGCTCTCTAGCCCCCACCTAGTCTCCTAAAAATATCCGATTGGTCTAAACCCCTTCTCCTATTTCACTATTCTTCCTACCCCCTCTTCTCAAGTGTTCATATATATTTCCTAGACTAGATAGCTAAGTTAGAAGTTAGAAGATAGGGACTAGTAACAGTAACAGTAACATGTAGTTCTTGTAAATATGTTAAAATAAAGTCATTTTAGTATTCACTGATTTTTTATGATATGTAACTGGCGCCCGAACAGGGACGGTTTTTAAAAACCATCCCTAAGAAGATTGAAGAAATTTGGTTGGAAGAACTCACTCAGTACGAGGTATTTTGACTGTCGAATATTGGCTCACTCATCCGAGGTACCGAGACTCTTCAATTCAATTCAGTTTTAGAAGATCACTCATCCGAGGTATTCGAAAAACTGAAGTCTTTCTTTGATCCACTGCAACCAGGTA
>NW_027110665.1:14734-15119 GCF_000696795.3 Halyomorpha halys | reverse complement strand
ACTGGGTTTACGCTTAAAAATAGATGGTGTATCATTGCTGGTCTCGGTGTTAACATATCAAAACATGTTTACTGCCACAGAGTATTATCGCAGAGCAACATGATAATGTTATGTAGTATAGTATAGTAGAAGTATAGGTCAACATTGCAAACATTTTTCGCACGCAACATAGCAGCATATGAAGGCAGTTTGCATTCTCATTAGAGACTAGAGTATACATTAGTTATTTCTGTTAATTTTTTTTTTTAATATTTATTTATTGCTATTTACAACTGTACATTATGATACATTTAGTAAATTTGATCTAAGTTAAATTGGAGTGTTACAGGCGTGTAGAAAAACTACCGATGGGTAGCACTCTAATGACATTTTACATTAGCTGGTC
>NW_027110665.1:11277-11549 GCF_000696795.3 Halyomorpha halys | reverse complement strand
TTTCAAAAAATGATGACCAAAGGAATGGGATCCGAAAGAAACAACTAAATCCGTCTAGTAATGTTGTAAAAAAGGTAGAACCAAAATTTATTACAGGTTGCTATTCTTTTTTATTCAATTCAATAATTTGTGGGCATGGTATTTAGTATTGGTATTACTTAGCTGGATAGAGTAACCTGCGGCGAACTCAGAGCTCTTAATCATCTTAAATACATTCGACCTTGGGAACTTCTAGCCTTGCTTGTCCTTCCACTTTTTAAGGAAAAGGCGGG
>NW_027110665.1:8242-9044 GCF_000696795.3 Halyomorpha halys | reverse complement strand
ATTTATTGAATTTCAATGATTCTCCAATATATTATTGGATTATTATCTTAAACTAATAATTATATTAAACTCCTTTGTTTGTTTAATATTACTGTATATTACTTCAAAATGTTCAATGAACATTAGGAACAATAACGCACAGCAAAAATAAAATAGAAAATCTTAAAATCGTTGGTAGTTTACCACCTAAACTATTTTATTTTTATAGAATTATCCAAAATCATCAAATTAGAGGTACCTTAGCAGGTATGGCACTCACATATTGTTCTTAAGGATTATTTTTAAACTTTTATTTTAAAGAGTATCGATCACTCAAATCCTAAATTTATATTTAGCCTCACGGTCTAATTATATAATATTCAAATGAATATTAGGAATGAATGAAGCATGAAATGTTTTTTTAAATAAATGAGCTCCTAATTTTACATTTTCAATTATTTACATATAATATTTTTTTTTTAAACATACGTAATGTTGTTTAACATTAAGTAATTTTTTTCTTTCTTGTCCCGTTCCTATTCTCCCATGATCTAAACCAAATATCACATGACATCCGCATTTCTCCTACATTGTGTTAAGACACAAGATGTATTAGATCATCAATTTAATTTACTTGTATTATAGATCGTCTAAGTAAACCCACCTTAATGAATATGGAGTGTAATTTACTGGAAGGACCTGGTTTATTTCTGAATTTACCCACACTAAATCGAGAAAATTCGTTACAATGTTTTTTTTTTATTATTATATAAACCAAGGAACTCCAGGTACCTGAGTTACTTTAATCAATACAATTAATAAA
>NW_027110665.1:5256-6515 GCF_000696795.3 Halyomorpha halys | reverse complement strand
ATATTTAGTTTTATTTGTATTATTTTAATTGGATTTGGTTGTTTGAGAAGAAAAATATGTGATTATATTTGTGTGTTATAATGAGTAATACAGACAGTTGCTAGGGGTTGACAATTGTTGCTAAGAGGCGTCACCTAGCAACGGACAGCCCATCTTAGTTTTTTATGTAGTTCCGGCTAATTAGTGGCCATGGTGGCGTCTAAGCAGCCCTGTCTGCCCTTATAATTTAATAGTTCGGACAATTTTAGTGAGTTAACCGTCATTACAGTTCGGAACCAGACCACTTCTGTTTTTCTACTTCAATATGAGTTCCGGATAATAAGTGGCTATGAACGTGTGTAACCAGCCCTGTATGCGTTCATTTAGTCGCCTCGCCTAATACATTAATACGACTTTTGGATGTTTGGACTATCGATGAGCCACTACACCAACTTTGGACCATTGCAGCGGTTTATTTAGCTACAAGAGCTGCGACCTAAACATCTCGGCAGCACTCTTCCTCGGACCTATCGGAGTGAAACAGCTTGCGTCGACTAGTATTTGTTTTATATATATATTGATTTGTTTATTTGTAAATTAGTTTATTTTATTTTCATCTTCATAATTTATATAACGATTTTATTTCCATCTGAGAGATCTTTTTATTTTTACTTGTATTTATCATTAGTTATCTTTTGTTTATTTTAGTTTTAGTTTTTAAAACTCCTTCCATTATAAACTATCTAACCACTCAAACCCCCTAGTTTCTAATCTTGCATTATCTTCCATTCCTGACAATCCTCCGAGGTGCCTGAAAAGAAGATGGCCACGAGACCAGCTAATGTAAAATATCATTAGAGTTCATTTTAAAGCTTTCCAACAAAAAGACAGTCGATTTGAGGTGGATTTAACAAAACGATTTTATAAATTTTGAAATCAGACGCCTTATGCGGATATTAACCAATGTGGGAATACAAATGAATGGTTATATTTAAAACGTTGAAAATAAAATGACAGATTTATGAGCTAAAATGGAGACAAATAACGACAAAACCCAATAATTTTACGAAAAATATTAACTTGTTAAAGTCATATAAACTGAGATTTTGCTAAAAATTGGTAAACAAAATGGAAAAAAAAACACGCAAAGTAAATAATTCACAAAATCATATGGGATAAAACCACGACGAGCTGGTAAACATTTAAAATTATACATTACCAACTGACACAGGTTTAGACTGAACATAGACCAAGAGGAGGCTATTTGCCAAGGTGTAGCC
>NW_027110665.1:0-1956 GCF_000696795.3 Halyomorpha halys | reverse complement strand
ATAAAATTAAATAATATTGAATAAAAAATGAAAATTTTTGGAATTGCTCCTTTCTTTTTTGAATTTTTTTTTATCAGGAATATACGTTACAGTAAGTGACAAATACTCAAGTATCAACAATATTTATGAATAATGAATGTAATTACAAAGAAAATTGTTTAATAATTTTTCTTAAGATGCTCTCCTGTTCGTTTTTCCATGTTCTCCTTCCCTCCCCCCCCCCAAATGTTTTACAAAGAATTTGTTTCGTCACTGAATATAACATTGTAGGTCTTCCTTTCATTTCACAAAATATTCAACCAAAAATATCTGCCAGTAATATAGACATACTTCCTGTCTGATACAGTATATTTCTATCATTAAATCATATGAAGTTTACAGTTGAAGAACACAGGTTTCTATTTAAAACATAGCTCAAAAAAATTAATAACTTCAATTATTCGTAATGTACAAATAGCAGAAACATGTATCTGTTAGCAGTACATGAAACGTTTTCTGGTAGGAGTATCAGACACATTTTCAGTTTTATTTTGTTAAGGGAACTAAGATTAAAAATGAAGTCTAGAAGTTTCAAAACAATTAAAATCACTTTCAAATGCACATTAACTGATAAAAATTCTTGAAATATACAAAACCAAAATCACTTATTTGCTTAACAGCCCCAATAACCAAATCAAACCAAGCATGTACTGGGACACATGTACCAGAGGCTGCAGTGGATAAACGGTTCCGGTTACAAATAGACATCCTTTGTGGTCCTAGTTGTAGGCGGATCCATTAGGTGGACAGGTTACAGTATCAATCAGAACCTCAACAGGAGAATTATTGACTGCCTAAATTCCTATGTGTTGAATATAAATTATAAAGGGTCTGTTATTGGTAATTTAATACCAGTGACTTAGTGACTTTACCCTGACGTATTAAAATCAATATGTTCTTAAAAGCAACTATTCTGTAAGAGTATAGAGTATGTATGTTAAATCAATAAACTTATCTTTCACAGGTATAATCTAATTATCGGCACACATAATATGAAAAATTATCTTCAGAACTTTATTATTTTCAGGAATTTATACTCTTTTCTTACTTCTTTATTCTTTATGTAGCCCAGGTAAGGTATTGTGCTACCAACTCCAAGGACCCACGTTCGAATTCGGCTGTGGCAAATAATTATTTTCTGTTTTACTGTAGCCGTGAGTTAGCACTGTGGGTTCGCGAGCCCTCTGGGTCCACCCAGTCTCATGAAGTGGGTACCCTTAATTGGGTAAAAATCAGGCGGTCGAGCATGATTTTGACCAAATCACCTCCTTGCACGACCACTGGTCTAGTAACATTACTTCCTTACGGTAACCTTCCAAATAGGTTGTAGGTACAGATTTAATTTATAATTCTTTATGTCATCAGAACATCTGCAACGTTGTTCTGATGATATAACTCTTATCAAGTTTTAAAAATAATTTTTTTTTTCAAATTTTTAAATACAAATTATTTAATATTTAAATATCAATACACAGCATAGAGAAATATAATTAAACAAATCCTCTAATAAATAATAATAATTAAGGGCTCAGTGCACTACAATTTGGATTTACAAATGAACATAAATAAAAAAGCACAATTTAAAAGGTAATTTATACACATAATAAATAACATTAATGTGAATAATCACTTGAAATAAAAATGATTTTCGATTGGTAAAAAATATTTTTAGACGAAACATTTTTGAAAAACAGCACTGATGAATAATAAAAAGAATAAAGATTTCAATAATAGAATATATTCAGTTTAGAATTTTAAAAAAATGTTTTATTTAAGATGGCAAATGTCCACAAATTAGTAGTAAAGTAATGAAAAAATAAGAATAATAACAAGAAAATTTGGCCTAATTTTTAATTTGTAATTAATTTAAACATTTTAGATTTGTAAATGGTTATGAATTAGTGAAGTGTATGTATA
>NW_027110664.1:0-1073 GCF_000696795.3 Halyomorpha halys | reverse complement strand
TGACTTCGGTTTGCACCATTGTCCGTTACCAGAATAACCAACAGGACAGGGACCACATTGGAATCCTTCGACGGTGTCATAGCATCTTACACCTAGGTAATACAACAGAAGAGTATGTTAGTTAAGGGATTGGCCTGGTCGGATTTTTCTATATCAGTAAGAGATACTTATCTGTGAATTTACAGTTAGTTAAGACAAAAAAAATATAATAATTATGACAAATACAAAGCAGGTTCCTGACTGGGACCAGAAATTGGAAAGCGGTAGCACAAAACAAAGATGACTTAGGGTTGCAAGATGCCAAGACCCCACGATGACCTAGTGCCACATAAGTATGAAAGTAAATAAAAAGCTATCGGTGTCAACTGAACTTATTTTGGATATGGTTCGGAAACCAAACAAATATATATTAATCTGAACTAGTATTAAAAAGTATCAGATGTAAGGTTACATAGGGTAATTGCACCCGTTATTGACAGATCAAACTTTATTTTTAAATATTAAGAATTTGGTGCCAGCAACCGTTTCAAGATTGGTGCAAGATGTAAAATAAACCTTCAACTTACAACTTACACCAATTTTGAAATAGTTGTTGGCACCATACTCTTAATATTTAAAAATAAGGCTTGACCTGTCAATAACAATACGTATCAATAACTGGCGCAGTTACCCTACATGAATCATTTCTTCGTTGATTTCAAAGAAACATTTTGCAGTTTTAATGGACGAGAATGTTACATATTTTTGATTAGTCGATTTTAAAAATTTCTAAATGTCGCAAGTCAAAAAACAGTTTGGTGAGTCTGAGGCATTGGTGGAATTAAAAAAAAAAGTAGAAAGTATATGTTTGAGATTTAATACAGCAATAGAAACTGGACACGTGGATAAAAACAGACAAAAGAGCAATGATGGTGAATCTTCTTTTTGTAAGAAGATTCCAATGCCGTTACTCATCCATTCTACATGATTGTGGCTGATATTGAACCCAGATTAAGATATCTGACCGATTATTGGCTTGTTTATGTGGAATCAGGTGACCATAAAACATGCATTTCCACTAAAAACTCAAATTT
>NW_027110663.1:3867-4893 GCF_000696795.3 Halyomorpha halys | reverse complement strand
TTTAATAATACTGAAACTGCTCGTTGATTCTGACTAATGCAACATTTACTAGACAAACGGTCTAAACTTATTATTCATTACAAAAGACTGATCTACATGACTATAATAAAATCAATCTGGACATACGGAGTTGAGCTTAGGGGCTTTACAGAACCTTCGAATTCCTCTCGTATCCAATCCATACAATCCATAATCCTTCGTAAAATCCTCAATGCTCCTTGCTTTGTCACAAATAATAACATACCTTAATGTTCCATATGTAAACGATCTAGCTCAAACCAGATATCATCCCTTCCATTATAAACTTCCTAACCACCGAAGCCCACTAGTTTCTAACCTTACTTCCTCTTCCATTCCAGAGAATCTTCCGAGGCGCCTGAAAAGAAGATGGCTGGGAGACCTGAAAATGTAAAACGTCATTAGAATGCTACCAATGGGTAGTTTCTCTACACGCCTGTAACACTTCAATTAACTGAGATCAAATTTACTAAATGTTTTATAATGTATAGTTGTGAAAAGCAATAAATAGATGAATAAAAAAAAAAAAAAAAAAAAAAAGAAATTGAAAAACAGTATGAAACCCCCCCTCCCTCCATGGTAGCCTTACTTATATGATTTTTTAAACAGACTATTATAGCCAGTAGGTTGTTCGATGTACAAGTCACAATCTTACAAGACGAGATCATAACATTCTTTTGGCGGCGTATCGAAGCTGGTAATATGTTTGTACCCAAAAACCCCGCCCGAGGCAGTGCCCTCGGTACATATATTTAGTGCATGCGTGTATGGGTGTATGCGATACATATGTCAGGACGTATCTTTGTAAGGGGAGCAGTCTGGAGAGGGTAAACAAGACCTGGGAACAAGTATTGGTTTACAATGTTGATATTTTGTTCGGGCTTGAGCAGGCATGAGGTCACCAATTTATCAAGGTTATTAGTTAGCTTTGTTACCACCTCTTCTCCAAATACTAGCTCTTCCGACAATGTACATACAAGATATTCGATGATGTCCTCGGCTTTTTCC
>NW_027110663.1:0-1132 GCF_000696795.3 Halyomorpha halys | reverse complement strand
AAATTAATCATAGTAAAAATTGATCATTTGAATGAATCAATAACAATGTTCATTAGTTAATAAACTCTATCGTAAATGTAACACAGAATCAGAAACCCTAGCTCATGTACTAGGCAAATGGTACAATAATATAAAAAGAAGCAATTACTAAATTACCACAGTAGAATAATTATAAATATTTTCATAAAGTAGGTACATGAGGCTCATCATACTTAATGGATTTTTTAGCATTTATGGAATCATTAGAATTGTTTAAATTTTCGGAGAAGCTGGTGTTGAGAGGAATTGATTACAGTCCATTCTGTAAATAAATTTAGATTAGTTAAATTAATTTAGCGTATTGATTTTTCACTGTGCGAGAATTATTTCCAAATAAATTTCAAAATTTATGCCAGTGGAAGGAGAATTGATGTAAAAATTAGCATGTATATTCCAAATTATTATTTTCTTTATGATTGTTCTACCAAAAAAAAAAAATTCATTTCGTTTATTATGAAATAAATGAAGAATTAACCATGATGGTTCTGTTATATTGGATTTATGTCTTAATAAATATTTATTATACCTTAAAGTAGACTTGCGATGTTTATCCAAATTGCACACAAATTACCTCTTGATATATAAGTAAGTCCAATACGAGCATTTTCGTTCCTCATTGATCCGTTCGTTAGTTTGAATCTTATTTGTTGTATTGAACAATAGCTCCTCCATCTAGAATAGAATTAAACCTTGATAATTGGTACTATAGTTATAGTAATCATTAGTAAAAATACATTAATTTTTTGTTCGGATTTTCGCCCTTGCCGAGTCGGACTTTCCCTGTTTGATAGAAGAAGAGAATTATTCCTTCTTCAGAGAGTTCATTTACGGGTGGAAGGAGGCGGTGGGCCCAACTCATTTCACAATGGGAAGGGCTTGACCTCCGGCGAGAAGAGGACGAGGCTGACCCAGACTGAGACCAGAAGGGCTGGACCAGCCTCGTAACTGCAGGAGGCACACAGACGGATGCGCACCAGGAGGACCTACCGAACGGATGCAGTGGACAAGGTGCTAAACCTACTCCATCAGTAAGGTGCTAAACCTAGCGCTGAGCTGCACCACAGTAAAAAATTTAATAATTAAATAATTAATA
>NW_027110662.1:5633-6884 GCF_000696795.3 Halyomorpha halys | reverse complement strand
AAATTATATTTAAAAAATTTAAACCACCACTATTTTGAAGTACTAAATAAAATTAATAGTAGTTTGAAAATTTTGAATACATCATTTTTTGGTATTAAATAATTAAATGGAATATAGTCGTAAATAAGATTAAAAAAATGTAAAACTTATTAAACTATGCGATTTTAAATACATATATTTTTAAATAATAGTAATTATTAATAAAAAAATGTAAAATTACTAATATAATTCATAAAAGCAATGGTAATATTAAACTCTAGAGATGGTTTATAGCATAGGTGAAGGCTCATTTATACTTCAGAGTTGAAGAATGCATCTGTCGAGCCCAAGTTCTCAACATAATAACCTCGAACACAATTTTTTTTTTTTTAGTTATGCAACAATTCAAAATAAACAGCGGTATGAATTGGCGGAAATTATTGAGGGTGAACTTCAAGCCATAAACTTATTTATTTATATAGAGAGTATAAAAGTATTTGTCGGACATTGTTTTGATATCATAAGAAGCTTTTCATAATTTCATGAATCTTCATTGTGTAGTTTACGTGCAACATTTGAAACAAAGAACGTTTTGGAGTCGAGGCTCTTTGAAATAGTCAGAGTTGTTATGTAGTAAGTGATAAAACAATATTCTGCAAATCAACTTATTATAGAAACGCGTTAGGAACTGGTTCCGGTAATTTTCTAAACTATAACTGGTCACCGAGTAAATGCATACTATTTAAATTTACAACTTTCAGTCGTTCATGAATGAGGAATAGATTTTCATAATGTAGAAGTTTTCTCCTTATGCAAAAGAGTGTGAAATGCTACTACAGATGTTTTATTTGCTATGCAAATGTTGTGGTTTTAAAAACTGGAGAAGTCGATTGAAAATCCTACTAAATATTGAAAAATAAAAGTGAGGTGTAGATAGTTGACCGTAGATTCATGATTGGAGAAGTTTGTCGGGGGTGCGGTTATCAATCAATTCAGTTATCAATTTTTTATCATTTATGATTTAATTCAATATTTTGTATCATTCTAAATTTGTTTGTATACTATTCCTTTTCAATTGTATGTTACTCTAAATGTCGTTGTTATCTCTTTTGTTCTATAGCCCTGATGAAGACCTGAAACTCGGGTCGAAATGTCGGCATAAAATAAATAAATATGGTTTTGTTTATTTATGTTGTTCTTGGCTGACCGCACCCTCCGACAAACTTCTCCAATCATGAAAAATAAAAGATTATGTGAGCCGTTTTTTTGGAA
>NW_027110662.1:5300-5583 GCF_000696795.3 Halyomorpha halys | reverse complement strand
CCAATAAAAATAATCTATATTACAAAATGGTCTTTTCATGACAGTCTAGAAAAAAAATTATATAAAACTTTAATTCCATATTCACGATGTTTTAACAGCAACCTTTTCATCAAAATCGGCCAACCAGAATTACATAAACATCGGTTTTACACATCTTTTTTTCAATGTTAATTTGATGTTATAAATAACATTGTGTTCATAATTTGCAATAAATAGCTTCATGTATGTCAGTTTTAGCAAACTCATTTTGAGTTTTTATGTATCAATAGTATTAATTTATTAT
>NW_027110662.1:0-1335 GCF_000696795.3 Halyomorpha halys | reverse complement strand
GTTGTTATCTCTTTTGTTCTATAGCCCTGATGAAGACCTGAAACTCGGGTCGAAATGTCGGCATAAAATAAATAAATATGATTTTGTTTATTTATGTTGTTCTTGGCTGACCGCACCCTCCGACAAACTTCTCCAATCATGAAAAATAAAAGATTATGTGAGCCGTTTTTTTGGAAAGTGGCCTAAGTCCATTTGTCAAGTACTTCTGGTTGCCCGTATTTACATGTACAACTTTAAGTTATCTATCAATATAGCATTAGAGATTACTTATATTTCAATTAAATACGATAATTCTGGACTCATAAGATTTCAGAGTTAGTTCAATAATTCAGATTAATTTTAAAAGTGGCCTAAGTCCATTTATACTTAAATGAAAATATGTTTAATGTGGCTAAAAATTGTCCAAACTGTTTAAAATAATGTGGATATCATATATCAAAAATTTTTAATATCAGGACATTAATTTTTATTAATTTATTAATTAATTAAAAAAATAATTTACTGTCTCAATATTATCAAAAAGTGTCGGAAGGTAATAACTTCATTTTACATGAAATGAGACAAGAAAATTTTGTGTCAAGAAAATTATTAGAAGATGCAATTTTTAAAAGATTAAAAAATTCTAACGGTTGATTCTCCGAATTTTAAAATCCTGAATTTATAACCTCGTCGGGTGGACCAAGAAAGTTCGAAAATATTATATTTATATCACTTTATAAAAATGTCAGACAAATCACAAGAGCAAAATTCAAGAACATAATTGACCTATTACAATATACAACGGAACATCACGATTTCTTCAAATCTCTTTTACACACACAAAATGTAGATGAAAAGTAAATTGTTTTGTAATTTATGTTTGTAACTATGTATGATATGTAGTTCAAAATGTTTTGAATCGCATAAATTATGTATTTTAAAGATATGTAAAATAAGTTGAGTATTTTTTTAAAATTTGAAGCATCTTAAATTATATTAAATGGACTTGGACTCCTTCAATGTTTATAACGAGTCTAGTTGTTAATTTTAAAAGTGGCCTAACTCTATTCTTTATAAGAAAAAACATATTATTCATTTGGTAATTGCAATTATTTTAATAAGGAACTATAAATGTAATACACTTAAGCAATATGTTTTATTATTATCCTTTTTATTCGCATTGAAACTCAAACCCTTAAATATCTCAATTTAAGTATAAATGGACTTAGGTCACTTTCAAAATAAACGGCTCATGTCTACAATGAAAAAAATTAAATAAAACGTTAGAAGTGTACAAAGAAAAATACATATATTTTTAAATGATACACAATAAGGAGGCTATCAACTAGTCTAATG
>NW_027110661.1:0-1991 GCF_000696795.3 Halyomorpha halys | reverse complement strand
AGAACTGACTGTTGAGCCTCTCTTAGCACATCTATAGGCACCCCCAAACCATTCATGCTTGCCACTGTTGATTTTGGTATGAGACCATTCGTTGATATTATGAATGGAGTAGTGGTAGTGGTAACACCTTCCAATTAATAAAGTTCTTTCAATTCTATCACCAATTCCTGGTATTTCCTCAGTTTTTGTCTCACCATGGAGCTTATATTATTATCGTTGGGATCCCAACATCAATAATTTTTGATTTTATAATTGATATAATAATTGATTCATTCCAGTATAGCCTGAGAGAACCTTTTTGGAAGAGTCTATGTGGGTGGTAATATGGGCTCTTATCTTCAATTAAGTTGTATTTCAACACCAGGGCTTGATGCAAAATTTTGGCCACATTGTCGTGTCTCTGTCGATATTCAGTAACAGCCAACAATCCTTATCCACCAGTGATATGTTTGATCGATTAGAGCGTTACTGAGCATAATCGACACTTATTATATACAACACACGGTGTTGTTGCGTCTTTTAGCACATTTTTCCTATATGATCTGGTGAAAATCACTTGAACTTGAATAGGAAACACAAATACCTCTGTCTCGGAGTATAGCCTTCAAGATTTTAATCATTTAGCTGATCTTTCTTTGTCTATGGAGGCTTCGTTCAGTTGGCTTTAGAATCTCCCATGCAGAGACTTGCTTTTCCATTGTGCCAGTCGTTTATTTTGTGACAACACGATTGTTGATTCAACACCTTTGCTCTGATTAAGTGCGGTTAAACCAGAGTCCATCTTAGAGATGGTGAGAAGTGTTTTTGCGAGAAAATATTGGCGTAGGGTCTCTTCCTGTTTGCGGCAATCTTGCTCAATATTTAGCAAACCACGTCCTCCTTCTTTTTTTAGGTAAGTATAGACGAGCTTTAGAGGATATTGGGTGGTGGGTCCGTTCTTGTGTGAGAGTTTTGTGTTATTATTACAAGCAATTTTACCGTATACGAGACATCAAAAAGATCTAATAGTAAAGATTTAATGCTGGGTGAGTAAAATTATATACTTAAAAATTTTCAATAAATGTTTGACCATCAACAATTACATGCTGAAGAGAGTATAGCCACATATAGAGTATAGAGGGTTATATTATCTCAGAACTTCAAAAATTAAAAAAAGTAATTAATTAAATAATTAATTTTGATGAGAAAACAATGACTTAGACCAGTTTTGCACTAAATGGTTCATATATTAGAAGAAGTAAGCTTGTTAGGCGAAAGACTTGTTGATTTTCCGTTGGAATATTCAAGAGCAAGGAGGTGCTATCCCCCGAGGACGTTACGATTTCATGCTAATACTACTGGGAGAAATGAAGGAGAAGCCTAGGGAGGGTAAATGAAGAGAAGGGTGAAAGGCCTACTGTTATATATTTTAGTATTTGCCGCATTAAGGCTAGTATAATAAATGAGCTCTGACCGAGCCACCTGCTACACTGGTCGCTTCTAGAGACGTAATGCCTACCTTTTGTCTCCTGTATTAAATGGACAATATTTCAGTCTGCCGTCTGAGTTATGAAATATTATTCAAAGGTAGCTTAGATTATTATTTTTGAAATATGCTGTTTTTCAGTAAGAATTAATTCAAGAGAATAGTAACTATATCTGGTGGTTGTTTGAACCCCATCCTACTTTTCCTAGTAGTACAATACCCCAAGAGGAGGAAAAAATCAGTTATTTAAAAAAAAAAAAAATTCATAAACTAGACTATTGTAAATCTAATTAGGAACTGTTATATTCAGTTATTCCATTATGTTGGACTATCAAATTTAATATTCACAGAAAACAATACTGCAACTCTATTTTACTTTTCCTAGTAGTACAATAACCCAAGAGGAGAAAAAAATCAGTTATTTAAAAAAAAGAACTGACTGTTGAGCCTCTCTTAGCACATCTATAGGCACCCCCAAACCATTCATGCTTGCCACTGTTGATTTTGGTATGAGACCATTCGTTGA
>NW_027110660.1:82416-82855 GCF_000696795.3 Halyomorpha halys | reverse complement strand
TATATCTCGAGAACTATTGGACGTAAATAGCTCTTTTAGGGCTAATATTTCAGAAAATTTACTCTTCTTTAAATAGTGTTCTCTTAGATTTTCTAGTGTTGTTGGTAGTTTTTAAGATATAGAGCTCCGAATGAAAAATTAATGTTTGGAAACAGCAGCCATCTTTTATTCCCTTTTACCTATACTTGGCAGACTCATCACTTTTGACTAGTAAATATACAGAGTTTTCATTAAAGTAATCAAAAATTAGGGTGAGATAACTGTTATAAAAATAGTAATAAACATAATATAATATTTTGAGACAGATAAAGTTATAAAAAGAATCAAAGTACAGATTTATCATATTATAAGAACTTAACACTAGAGAGAGAGAAATACTTTATTTATCTATGCTGCCTAAATACATCAGGTTGCTATCTCACACAGCATACTTATCAAT
>NW_027110660.1:75956-76791 GCF_000696795.3 Halyomorpha halys | reverse complement strand
ATTACTTTAATGAAAACTATGTATAATTACTAGTCAAAATTGATGAGTCTGCCAAGTATAGGTAGGGGGAATAAAAAATGGCGGCTGTTTCAAAGGATTTCTGGACGTAGCTTTGTGAGGAGAGCAGGTTGGAGAGGGTATGTAAGACCCGGGAACACATATTGGTTGACAATGTTGACCTTTTGCTCGGGCTTAAGCAAGCACGAGATTCTTATTCCAGATATCCAGATTCTTATTCAACTTATACAACCGAATCCTCGTTGAACTGGAGCTCTCCCGAGAATGCGCATCCTAAATATTTTTCCTGTTCAAACTGTTCTTCATACTCCACACGCTTACGAAGATTTTCGCTTTCAAAAAGGGTCTTATAATGCCTCTCAATTTCAGCCACCTTTAGAGGACATTGCTTAGGAGCGTCGGCATTCATTATGCTTTGCACTACTTTTTTTCTTTTATTATAATAATTGTATTGTGCAACATCGTATTGATACTGTTCTTGCCGACGACTCCGGTCTGCTTTATTGGCCCTCTGCGGATTTGATTCTTTTCCGGCACCTTTGTCCGCCATATTAGATTTATTTTTCTTCCTCATTTTGTAGAATTTGACGGCTGGGTGCCGGGGACCTGGCAGTTCCCCATTGATCGTCCTTAGGAAATACAAGTTACAGCCTTAGTCAGCTGTTACTTCGATGACAGCTGACTGATCAGCTGATCATGTGTATATATAAATGTGTATATATATGCTGAATCCAATTAAGCCAGTATGTTACAGCAGTTCAAACGTGTTACATCTTATTCCTTCTTCTCTTTTTTGACATTTTGCTTTCGCCAATAC
>NW_027110660.1:74625-75906 GCF_000696795.3 Halyomorpha halys | reverse complement strand
AAATTCAATATTAGACGGCAATGTGAGATCAGACCATCATTCATAGTCACAGCAGTAGATCAGTTTACCAAAAACAAACAAATAGATACATGTTATAAGGAGGAAGTTGTTGGTGCATTTCCCAAGACAATGCGCTGGTGTTTCCGGCTCTCTGTTGCATTTGCGACAGAGGGACCCAACTTCTCTATCCTGTTCGCTGACACCTGGGACTCCATGTAGGGGTGCATAGATTGCATAGTTCAATTTCAGGGCATTGGAGCGATTCAGAGCCCGTAAGTATTTGTTTATCGTATATAAACTTATTTGCTCTCGGGGTCTCTTTGAAATGGCGTACTCCAATGCCCTACCACCTGCAATTAGCCCATTCCTCGAATGCATTTTCACGTAGCGACTGTCCTAGAGCTTTCACACTCCGATGCCCCTGATCAACGCCCAATCTATCGGGACATTCAGCGTAATTCATAGTAAATAATATTTCAGTACGGGGTATGCTCAGCGAGCTATTGATAGATCAACAAAAAAGTAAGTTATGTTACTCTTTCATGATAAATTTTGTAGGCCCAAAAATAAAACAAAAAAAACCCACCTAAGGAAATACTGAAATAAAATTATCAAAATGTGGGTTTTTGTAACAACTTTTTCATATTAACGAACAAATAGTACAACAACTTAAACCTTGCACTTTTTTAAAAAATCAAATTGGATTTTATGTTAGTAACAATCTATCTTGACCAAGTGTTGGAAAATCGAATTTTTTAGGTAACGCATGCACGGAATGCTGCTATCAAAAGTTGGGTCTGGAAGTTGATTTTGTTTATGAGCCTATATCTCGAAACATATATTTTACCATACAAACACAGATCATTTCACGAGACTCGTTTTTTTTTTTTAAGTTTTTTTATTCAGAGGACCTCAAAATGTATATTTCTGTCGCAAAATCAAATTTTTCACGATCGTAAGACTTCCCCTTGCTACATATTACATATATAGGTAAGTGAAAGTGAAAATGAACCAAGGTATACTGATATCCCATATAAATAATGCATAACATTGATTTAATACTTCATATAATTAATTAGGTGTGTTTAATTCATATTGTAATACTTCAAAAACTAATGTTATTTTGTTATGACTCGAATGTTATTCGAAAAAAAAAATGTAATTTTGATAAGACAAATTAAAATAAAATAATTCAAGGGAAAAAAACTTACCTTTAGATACCATTCTTTTCCTTTTAAAAATTTTGTAATGCCTTTCTTTTGCTTGTCGTATTACTGAAAT
>NW_027110660.1:68310-68980 GCF_000696795.3 Halyomorpha halys | reverse complement strand
CGACCGTACACTGCTGAATTATAATGTGAGGGAGAAGAGCGGCGGTCTGCCTATAATAGAGATAGCTGGAGTGAGGTGCCTGGTGGACACCGCCAGTTTCAACACCATTTTGTGCCGAGAAGCCTTAGAAAAACCAGATCCAGAAATGCGAACCCAGAAATGATTAATGTAAATTAATCACCCTGGGTGGCCCTTGTGTGGTAAAGGGTGAGGTAGAAATAGGCTTGACCCGGTGGGGATTTAATAGAGAAAAATTGCTGGTGCATATCCTAGGGAGTATGCCGAGGGAATACAAAGTGATTGTGGGATCTGACCTGCTAGGGAAGGTGGGTGCTTGGGTCAAGAATATCAAGGGGAAGTGGAGAATTAAGATGAGGGGTAAAATGTACAAATGTCAGCGACAGAGAAAAACCAAGGGGCACGGGTTGGAGATATCAATCAGGCTGAGGACTGGAGACAGAGGCTTAAGAGGGAATATAAAGATATTTTTTTAAAAAAGGAGACATGCTCGGGGCAACCGGGAAGACAGTGCATGAGATCACACGCATGATAAGGTTACATATGTGAAAGAGAGGAGATACCCGCAGGCGCTACCCCATCACATCCGGGAAGAGCTCAAAAGTTTAAAACACCAGGGAATTATTATTGATAGTACATCCCCATACAATAG
>NW_027110660.1:67630-68260 GCF_000696795.3 Halyomorpha halys | reverse complement strand
TTGCAATAGTCGGAATCTACGAGCAGTTTCTTGTCTTTTTAGTCTTGTATGAAGATTCCATGTCAGTCGTTTGTCGAGATGTAGTCTTAAGTAACAAATCTGTTCGACAGGAATAAGTGGGGTATTATTACCTTAAATATTAATGTGAGATATTCTAATATTTTTCTTGCAAGCTATTTACCCATGTCTCATCTTTAAAACAAATTAAATATTAAAATAATATCATAACAGTTTCAAACATTGCTTTTAAATTGATTATTTTAAATAATAAAATAAAGCAATGTTTGAAACTGTTATGATATAATTTTAATATTTAATTTGTTTTAAAGATATGATATGGGCAAATAACCTGCAGGAAAATTAGAGAATATTACACCAATATTTAAGGTACAGTCAAAAACATTAGTATATTGTGAGGAAATTATGTAATTAATATAAAAACAAATTTTTATAAGTTGTCTCCTTGAAAATGGTCTGAGGGCCGAAACGTTGGAGAGTTTTTGGAAATAAATGTAGAGAGTAAATTTAGATGGAATGTGTTTGTATGAATTATAAAATAAACCACTCTGAAACAATGAATATAATAAATCATTAATCTAATAGAAAAATAATTTCTCCTCTTATCTCCTT
>NW_027110660.1:65174-67580 GCF_000696795.3 Halyomorpha halys | reverse complement strand
CAGTCCGCTGGTGTTCCTCAAGGTTGGTGTTCCTTGGTCCCATCCTCTACGCCGTCTATACAGCTGACATTCCAACCAATCCTAACACTATCCTCACCACGTATGCCGATGACACATGTGTGCTCGCTGTTAATAATAATCCATTAATTTTATCCCAAAGTCTCCAATCCCATATTACAGCCCTCGAAGAATGGTGTCGTAACTGGAGGATAAATTCCAACAAATCACCTTTACTACCCAAAATACCCTTCGCCGTAAACCTACTGACTGCCCTACAGTTTCATTTAATAATGTTACTCTTACCCCTGTCAATCCGCTACCTTGGACTACATTTGGACAAACGATTAACCCGGAATCCTCACACAAGACTGAAAAGACTGGAAACTGCTCGTCGATTTCGACTATTACAGCACTTACTAGACAAACGGTCTAAACTTCCAACACATGTAGGTTCCCTATGTAACGATCTAGCTCGAACCAGATATCACTCCTTTCATTATAGACTCCCTAACCACTTAAACCCCCTAGTTTCCAACCTTGCATCCTGTTCCATTCCTGACAATCTTCCGAGGTGTCTGAAGAGAATATGACCACGAGACCAGCTAATGTAAAATGTCATTAGAGTGCTACCAATGGATAGTTTCTCTACACGCCTGTAACACTCCAATTTAACTTAGATCAGATTTACTAAATGTATTATAATGTATAGTTATGAATAGCAATAAATGAATATTTAAAAAAAAAGTTTTACCTTCTTTTTCCGGTTCACCGTGTTCTTCTGGAAGCGCTTCTTCATGCGCATCGCTGGCTTGTTCCGACATATTTGTTTCCATATCTATAACATACAGTACAATTATCGATGCATGAAAATTAGTTCTTTCCCTCTTTTTGTTCAACTTCGCGGGGACTTATTCAATATAATCAATATTCATGATGTTGTGTTAAATGTTATAAGTATAGCATTGTGAGCAGCCCTATTTAAAGTCATGTTAAATGGTAAATGCATCAGGGTGGATTTTCTGAGCAACTTGTTTAGTAACCTTTCCTTCCAAAACTTCATGTTATTGATTACTTCTAAGTTTTGATTATAGTAATTTATTACAACCTGCCTAAAATAAGTGAGAAGTAGAAGTGCAAAAGTTTAGCTACTGTCTTTTTTAAAAAGTCCAAAACACAAACTACGAGTAAGTAACCTAACACGACAACAAATAAAATGGTGACAAGCTGAGCTGGTCTGTTTTGTGACGTCATTCTTCATTTAACAGACCTAGTAACAGACTCTCAACCATGTTATATCGTTTTAACATGGTAAAAGAAGGAGATATTTCTCCATTTACCATAAGTTTTTCCATTTAGCACTCTTTAACCTGTCATATAAGTTTTTAATGCTGTCTCAAACTGCCAAATACTATTTTTCAAATAAATTAATAATTAGAAATTTTAAATTTTTCCTTTTTTTTTTTCTTCCAGTGACCATTATTCATATAATCGTTCTTAACTCCTCATCTTAATTCCTACGTTAACAGAACCGTTAAAAAGATGAACGCCTGCTCTTTCAGCATGCATCAATTTTCATGCTTATTGTACACCATATCATATGGTTGGTCTCTTTCCGAAGAATAAGATAAAAGTATTACTGATTCTATTAAGCTATATTATTCATGTATCGTCTATAACTCTAATTCTAAAGTTAACTTTAAGCTAAGGTAAGTTTAACTTTTCTTTCCTGAGATGCTAAAAAAATAATGTCATCACTCAAATACATTTTTCGCAGCAACAACGTAAAATTCAAGAGAACGCAAAAACTTAAAAGTGAAATTTATCATTTATTATAAATAGTGCGTACAAATTTCAAAATCTTCATCTTTGAACACAAATTAAAAGCAGTGGCAATAATAAATTTTCACAAAGAATTGCATCGAGAATTTCTAAGAATCAATTAAAAAGAGTAAGGGTCTTATTCCTTATTATAACAAATGATGACAGCCGCCCAGGTGATGCAGAATACCGAACTAGATGCAATGGAAATAGCTTCATTTAAGTATGCCCCTATAACATCAGTAGATGTTGAAAGATCTTTTAGCCAGTACAAGTCCATTCTGCGGTCAAACCGACGAAGATTTTTATTTGTAAATTTAAAAATGCATTTAATCTGCAATAATTTTGTAACTGGCCCGGGTGAATAATTGATTTCTTTCAAAGTTTTAAATATTTTTCTAAAGATTTTTTTTTTATTCTTAATAAGGATTATTCTTTATTTCCATTTATAATTTATTCTGAGTAATTATTAATCCATTAGTTTAATTACAATTACTAATTAATGTCTTGTTATTGAATAGCTATGTTTTCTCTAAGTACATTTTAACATAATTTCTTTAAAATATTATTCATATAATATATGATAAA
>NW_027110660.1:64875-65124 GCF_000696795.3 Halyomorpha halys | reverse complement strand
CGATTGATTAGCAACAACTCATATTGCACTCAAAGGCCAGAAACGCAGAAAAGGTCTGGTTCCGAACTGTAATAACGACTAAAACACTCAACAAACTATTAAACTATAAACGCAGACAGACGCTATCAGGGCCACTAATTAGTCGCAACTACTCTAAAAAACTAAGATGGTCGGTCCGTTGCTAGGTGACGCAACAATGATCACTCCTAGCAATTGTCTCTATTACTCATTATTACAAACAAATATAAT
>NW_027110660.1:62239-63267 GCF_000696795.3 Halyomorpha halys | reverse complement strand
AAAAAAAGGCAGTTATTTCACCCCAATTTATTATTACTTCAATGAAAACTATGTATAATTACTAGTCTAAATTGATGAGTCTGCCAACTATAGATAGGGGGAATAAAAAATGGTGGCTGCTCAAAACGTAAAAAATAATTATTTTTTTATTCGGAGCTCTATATCTTAAAAACTACCTACAACACTAGAAAATCTAAAAATACATTATTTAAAGAAGAGTAAATTTTCTGAAATATAAGCTCTAATAGAGCTATTTACGTCCTATAGTTCTCGAGATATAGCTTTTTAAAAAGCAACATTTCATAAAAATGTACTGAAATATTAGTAGTTAGTTAATTTATTTTGAGAAATCTATATCTCAGGAACTATATGACGTACACATGTCTATTAGCAATCAAATTAAAGCTAGTTTAATGTACTATAAAGTAGTTTCTGACCTTTACCTTTGTAGGAATAGTGGTTTTAATGATATTTGCTAAAATAAATTGATTTACAGTTGTTTGGACAATAGGTTTAATTGATGGAAAATTTTATTTCAGAAACCAGTTGACGTACAAATGTCTGTCAGCATTCAAATTAAAGCTAGTTAAATTTACTATAAAATAGTTTATAACGTTTACCTTTGTAGGAGTAGCAGTTTTTATAGTATTCACATATGAATATAAATTTGGCAAATGAAAATTTGGTCGAACTTAAAATTAACACTTTGTGAATTTATTTTGAAGTTCATGAAAACTACTACTCCTACGAAAATAAACGTCATAAACTACTTTGACGTTTATCTTCGTAGGAGTAGTAGTTTTCAAGGTATTTGCCAAAATGAATTCACAAAATGTTAATTTTAAGTTGTTCGGACAAACATTTTGATTAATGAAAACATATATCTCAAGAATTATAAGAAGTACTGATGTCTGCCAACACTAAAATTAAAGCTGGTTAAATGTACTATAAAGCAGTTCATGAGATTTATCTTCGTAGTTTAGATGATGTATTCAAAACTTTTTCGAACAACTTGATATTAACATTAT
>NW_027110660.1:61618-62189 GCF_000696795.3 Halyomorpha halys | reverse complement strand
TTGAATAATACAAAATTTATAAATATATATTATTTACATATTTTTTAAAAATATTTGACAATTTATTAGCACATAAAAATCCTATCCCTAGTCATCACATATATTGGTACAGATTATGTTACCAAATCATAATAATAAAGTATACCTATATGTATAATGAGCAATGACCTACAACCTGGTAAACTCAACCTCAACCCGAAGACTGAAGCCCAGGGTACTGCAGGACATTCTGTTATAAATTCTATATTTATTAATTCATAGTCACACTACCTCTATTTTACTTATTATTATTTTTTTTTCTCTTCTCTCGTCCCTTAAAATTAACTTGTTTCTTTTAACTATTAGAGGGCAATTGTTTGTTTTGTTAAGTGTACCAATATCATTATTTTTTGTTATTAATTTTACTTTTCTCTTTTATTAGAAGCATTATTCTTTTATCATTTTTTTTCTTCTTTTAATTATAACATTGTATATAATTAGGGGGTGTCTTTTGTACGAGACTAACCCCCCCATAATCAATTGTTAAAAAAATATATAATGTAACGGTTATATGAACCATGTAAGGCCCACC
>NW_027110660.1:57353-60783 GCF_000696795.3 Halyomorpha halys | reverse complement strand
TGGTTAAATGTACTATAAAGCAGTTCATGAGATTTATCTTCGTAGTTTAGATGATGTATTCAAAACTTTTTCGAACAACTTGATATTAACATTATGAGAATTTATTTTGAAATATATAATAACAAATTCTACTCCTACAAAGATAAACATCATAAACTACACTAGTAAATTTAACATGCTTTAATTTTAGTGCTGGCAGACATCTTTACGTCTTATGGTTCTTGAGATATATCTATTCATAAATCAAACTTATTGTCCGATATAAATTATTTTATTTTACCAAATATCATGAAAACTACTTCTCCTATAAAGATTAACATCATAAACTACTTTATAGTACATTAAACTAGCTTTAATTTGAGTGCTAATAAACATTTATACGTCGAATAGCTTTGAGATAAAGATTTCTTAAAATAAATTCACCAACTACATTTCAGTACGTATTTTATGAAATGTTGCAATTAAAAAAAGCAATATCTTGAGAACTATTGAACGTAAATAGCTCTGTTAGGCCTTATATTTTAGCAAATTTACTCTTCTTTAAATAATGTTCAGTTACATTTTCTAGTGTTGTTGGAAGTTTTAGAGATATAGAGCTCCGAATGAAAAATTCATTTTTGTAAACGTTTTGAATCAGTTGTCATTTTTTATTATCCCAAATTACATTTGGCAGATTCGTCAACTTTGACTAGTGATTGTAACTATTTTCATTAAAGTAATAAAAAATTTGAGTGAAATAACTGACTTGTTTCTTTTCTTGGACCTCTTGTACAATGAGATGTAGAGGATTTATTTTGTCCTCGAGTTGGATATCTTTATAACCTTACTACTCGCACATATATCGATTCTAAAACTTATATAGCATATCTAGTTACCTTCTTTCTAGTCTTTCCAAGAAACGTTTATAAATTTTAGTTTCTTTATTGATTCTCAAATTTATTGACTTGGATAACTAATTAACTATAATATATTTTTTATTAATATTTTATCAAATTCAACCTAACTTAACTAACATATGTTTTATATACCATACCCATCACGATTAAGAAACGAATGTAAATGAAATTTTTTTTATTATTATAGGACTAGAACCTATAATTGTCCCTTTAGAACAATTATAAGGTAATTTTAATTTTGCAATATAAATTGGCCAAGTGGTCACATTTATTTATAACTTACATTAAAATTAAATATAAATAATTTTTAAAAAACTAACTGACCAAATACATAAAAAAATGTAGTTACATATCTACTATTATAATATCGGATTAGATTGGTGAAGGTAAGTAAATATGAGGGTTTTAAACGAGAGAAGGGTTCCTATATGATGTATGTTAGAGGGAATGGAGTTCCAGAGATATGCAGCTTGGTTAAAAAAAGATTTATCAAATGCAGCAGTTCGGTGATGTGAAGGGTTGATGTCAAATAAACAAGACCTGGTATAAACGGAATTAGACTGAGAATTTGAATGGCAGGTTTTCTAGGATATAGGAGGGGCGTTGAGTACTAATTGCTTGAAATAGTAAGGAAGCTAGGAAATACTGGCATCGGAAGGATAGATAGAGCCACTTCAGCTCGGCGTAATACTGAGTTATATGCGTACTCTGTTTAAGTTTAGATTCTAAATTATCCAAGATTCCACCATATACCAGGGAGCTATAGTCAAAGTGGGGGAAAACGAGAGAGGAAACTAAGATTTGACGGGTTTTAAGAGGAAGGAGATAACGGATTCCATCGAATTGCTTCAGGGTAGCTATGGTTCGACGGGAAACACCGAGATTTTTTAACTGACGAATGGAATGAGATAGGAGTACAGTTTTGGATAAGATTGTGGGGTCCTGGGATAGATTTAAGGAGAGAGGGAGATCCAATTATGATAGCTTTAGTTTGTTCAGCTTTTAAATGCGGCTAGTTTTCACGAGATCTAAACAGAACTTTACCCTATTTAATTTTAACTAAGTTATTTATTACTTAATTGAGATCTCAATTTGTGTTTATGAGACTTCATTTTGCAGACATTGTAATAAATAAACCTTTTTAGAAACTGGTAATAAGTCTTTATTACAAACACATAAATCAAATAATTATATTAACTGAAAAGTTAACACAAAAGTAAAGTAGGGCAAATGAAAACATAAGGTAGTAGTAATGAAAAAGGTAAGTACTAATGAAAAAAGAATTAATACAGATAAAAACATAACATACTATTGGGTATTAAGGTATTTCATCACATTCTCGCTTTCTTCATTTAAGGACATAGTCTTTCACAAATAATGGAGGCTGTCTGGTTCTAGTTGACCTTCGGAGTACCAGTGAGGGCTGGGTTAAGATTTGGCTGGAGACGGAGCTCCTTTTTTTTTCTTTTCTTTTTTTCTTTCTTTTTTTTTCTTACCTTCTATTTATTTATTTATTAAAAACTATTACAATTATATATAGGACTTAAAAACTAAGAATTATATATAAACTATATACATTTTATCTTGGGTTGCCTTACGGCATTAAAAGATGGAACAAACTGGAAGCATCGACACCGATGTCCTCGGCATAGGCTGCTACCACTGCATTTTGATGCTATACGGCGACTACTGGTGCCATGAAAACGACAAACAGTAGAGGTCCAAGCACCGAGCCTTGAGGTACTCCGCAGGTTGGTGGGGACTGCAGGCGACAAGTCTTCACCAACTCTTACGACGAATGACTTTCCACTCAGATAGTTTCTGACCAATCGGCATAGGGCGGCGGGAAACTTGAACTCCTCCAGTCGGCGGAGCAGCAGCGGGTGGGGTACGCTCTCAAAGGCCTCAGTAGAGGTACTACGATCTCTCGCTTCCAGGCCGTTGGAAAGTACGAGATCCTGATGCACGAGTTGAAGATGTTCAACAGGAAGGCTTTACCCGAAGAGCTCCTTCTTCAACGGCTGGTCCTTTTTGATTTTTCAATGATTCCATCCAATTCTAAGTGGCACCGGTGCCGGTTCCTGGTCGGTGATTCTAATCTAAATAGTTAGACTTAGGTGGTATCAGAAAGATTAAGGGAGTTTTCAATGACAGGAAAATTCTCCTCTTTAACCAGATTTCTGTCATTCATTCCCGTTGGAGCAAGATCTTTGCCATTTGGATTGTAGCGAGAGGAACAAAGAGTTGAACTACAATCCACTAGAGCGCAGCACCTCGAGCCTCACCGAAGCCCTCCAATGTATATATTATTGCATTTTATAAAAACATATTGTTATTTTTACATATTATTAATTTATGTGCATACTACTTAGCAATGTCAATAAAAGAATAAATAAACTATTCCATATATAGGACCACTTCTCGGTCTCAGCCGTGTGTACTAAACCTATAAATAAGGGTCTTAAAGAATCCCCTCCTAGGACTCAAAAAAACAGTGATCCACAACTTCTACTTGAGTTAGTTTCGGTTTATAT
>NW_027110660.1:53248-56031 GCF_000696795.3 Halyomorpha halys | reverse complement strand
ACTTTGAATTGCAATTAATTCTGGTTGATTACAGAACGAATATTTCCATGATACACTACCGAAATTCTTACAGTACTAATTTCCCGAATGTGCCTTTCAGTTGACAAATTTACTAACTCGGCTTTCCGAAAATTAATTTTAATATTATTTCTCGTAGCAAAATTAAAACTTTTTAAAAAAAGTTTTACAGTTAAATAAAATTTCCATTCAGCATCAAGTTGTTATAGAATCAATATTGAAAATTCTAAGAATGATTTTATAGAGTTATCCTGGCAACTAAAAGGCTTGTTTATAGGTTAACTGAAATTAGAAAACAATCAAATATCCATGCTGACGAAATGGCCGTTTATTAAAAATGGCGGCCTGTTCTAATATTATAAAAACTACTACTTCTACGAAGATAAACGTCATAAACTAGCTTTAATTTGAGTGCTAATAGACATCTATCCGTTTAATGGTTCCTCAGATGTAGATTTCTCACAATAAATTCACTAACTACTGATATGTCAATAAAGTTTTTATGAATATTGGAATTTAAAAAGCTATATCTCGGGAATTATTGAACATAAACAGTTCTGTTAGGGCTTATATTTTAGCAAATTTAATCTACATTAAATTATGTTCTATTACGTTTTCTGGCGTTGCAAGTTATGAAGCTTCGAATAAAAAATTAATTTTCATTAACTTCTTGAAACAGCCGCCATTTTGTATACTCCTACCTATACTTGGCAGACTCATCAATTTTGACTAGTAATTATACATAGTTTTCATTAAAGTAATCAAAAATTGGGTTGAAGTAACTGTATTTTTTTCTTCCCGGCTCTTGTACTATACTACTTCAGGTAATCACTGGACAACATTTAATATGAATGTTAATGTTCAAATTTCATTCATAAAGTAGTTGAAACATACATTAACCTAAATAATTCATAACAATAAAAAACCTTGAGAGGTGAATATCTCTTCAGCAAAGTGTTTACGGATTATAAATCCATTGGGGATGTTATTCTTGTTTTAAGATCCTTAATTCTTATTTCCAGTGAGAACACTCAAACCGGAGTCATCGCGAATATCTAAATATGCAGGCTTACATAAAAGTATTTTAAGGAAAGTTCACACTCAAAATTAAGCTTAGCATTTCTATCTAAATATTTCAGCATTTATATATAAATAGTTGTTTATTTGTATATAACTATTATTTGTTCTCTTCGAGCGCACCCCCAACAATCTCCTTCATATTATAAATATTTTTGTTTTATGTACATTGATTATATTTATCAAAAAATAATTCCTCCGAAATAAAAGGCTAAGAAGAAATAAGATAAGAGATTATTCTTTGACACTCGACGTATTTATTGATATATGAGGGATTAAAGGAGATAAGGGAATTAAAACCATATTCGATTCTCGGTGAGTACAAAGCTTGAGTGGCTATTTGGTTTCCTGGTTCTGAGAGTTAATCCTAAGAGTTGGTTATTGAAGGATTTGTCGACTTAAAGAATCATCGATTAAACCACAAATACTTTTAAGGTGCCTCCACTCATTTGCTAAACAAAGGCAAATTCACGTACGTGCAAGCGTGTGGATGAGGCTGGTACAAGTTGGCCGAATTTGTGGCCAACAAGTAGATTGTCAGTTTTTAGACACAAATGAAAGGTCGCTTGTGCTTCATCCTCACGTTTGTGTTCAGTTTTAGAACTGCCAACAGATGACTTATGCTCTCTTTATTTTAATTAATTAAAGATTTACCACAAACTTTGGATTTTTAGCCGACCTGAACGCTAAGGAGGCAGTAGATGTAGGGAGCTGGCAACACTGAGTGCTCTGGCAACACTGAGTGCTGG
Organism: Halyomorpha halys; assembly: GCF_000696795.3. Taxonomy (NCBI): domain Eukaryota; kingdom Metazoa; phylum Arthropoda; class Insecta; order Hemiptera; family Pentatomidae; genus Halyomorpha; species Halyomorpha halys. The sequence goes on along the minus strand of NW_027110660.1, from coordinate 54,187 downwards.
GTAACCTGTCCAGTATGGTTATCTAAGAGAATGGTATAAGTCATGTGAATTATTACTGTGTATCGCTATTATAATAGGGGTATTCATGATGTGTTAAATGTAAAATGTTTTACCATGTTAAGTGTTATAACTATAGGATTGTGAGCAGCCCTATTTGAAGTCATGTTAAACATTAAATGCATAAGAGCGGATTTTCTAAGCAACTTGTTTTATAAGCCTTTATGTTTATAAACTTTCCTTCCAGAACCTCGTGTTATTGTTTACTTCGAATTTGATTTAAGTTTCAGTTTTGATTTAAGCAATTTATTACAACATGCCTAGTGTGAGTGAAAAGTGGAATTTGTGTGAAAGTTTAGCTTATGAGTGTCTTATTGATCTTCAAACTTGTGAGGAAGAGAATGAAGATGAGCTAATTGACAACTGTATCGAAAGTTTTTGAGTTTAGGTTGTTACTAATTTTCAATATTATATTGTGCATCTTTGAATAAAATTATTATGTTCTAAGAAAAATGATATCTAATAAAAGTTGTTATAACCTACTTTTAGTATTTATTGTATTAATGAACACATTATCCTCCTATCTTCAAACCGTATGTATTGTTTAAGAATAAAATCAGCTACAAAATGTCACTCCTCCCTTGTTTCTTCCTTAATCATGAGTGGAGCTATTTGTATTTATAAAACTAGCCATTAACAATTTAGAAAACTATAGAGCTATAATTTAAAAAGTGGTGAACATAATTTAATAAAACTTGGATGTTCCTCTTAGGTGCCAGGAAGCTTTATGGAAACTACTTTGGTGGTATCTAATTTTATTAGATTATGAGATAATGAGGTAAAAAAGTATTTGAAATGTGTTGATTTGACATGAAATCAACCATGAACAAAAATAAAAAGTTTTCATCTATTTGAGGGAGAGAGGGGCTGCTGAGGTCTTAA
>NW_027110660.1:49410-51208 GCF_000696795.3 Halyomorpha halys | reverse complement strand
TATTTCGTTTTACCACGGCAAAAGAAGGCAATGTTCTTCCATTTAACATGAGTTTTTCCATTTAACACGCTTTAACATGTTAAACTAAAGATCATGAATACCCCTAATATATATTCATCAAGATTGTAAAGAGTTGTTATTTATATACCAACTACCAACAAACACAAACACACGCGGGTCACCAATGTGGTCGTCGGGGTCACCACTGTAGGTTTGTATATAAATAACAACTCTTCACAATCTTGATGACACCACCAGCAGGAATGGTCCCTCTCCATTCTATGCAAGCCCCCAACTAGTATGTTACCAATCTGAAACCGCCTTCAGCGGACCCTGTAACTCAACTTACACTGCCATACGGCAAACTAAGTCTGTATGTAATTTGTATATATACACTGTATTATCATATATTTGTAATCGTAACTATATATCAATAAAGAGGATTTGAAAATAAAAAAAAAAAAATCTTGATGAACATATATTATAATAGCGATATGCAATAATAATTCACATGACTTCAACCATTCTCTTAGATAACTATACTGGACAGGTTAACTCAGTGTTGCCAGCCCTCTACAGATTCAATAATTACATTTATATTTTAAAAACCTATCGATTCGGCGTAACTGAATAGTTTCAAATTTTTGTTAATGAACTTTAGTGGTTAATTTTTTATTTAACATAGCACAAATTTATATTTATGAAGTCATATGTCTAAATTATTAAATCAAAAAAATTCTGATAGAAACTGTATTAGGAAGGTTGACTATATAGGTTATGTTTGTTTGTTAAAATATTATTTTTATCCTTTGCAACCTACATTGCTCATATTAACGTTTCCTTTGACTTTGCCTATTTTTATTTGGTTACTTTTTTATAATGGAAATCGGATATAATAGTAGAAAAAATTCAATAGAACAAAACAAGCGTGTGAATACCGGGGTTTGTCATAGAGAGGAGGTCATACTAACGTGGCTGAGAATAGATCACACGAGGCTCACCCACTCTTATTTCAAAAGAAACGCCTCCGAACTGCCAATATTGCAACGACAATTTGCCATATTTTCCAACAATGCCCATATTTCACATCACAAAATTAAATAAGATATAATAGTGTTAATAACCAGTGATGTTTGGCGTCACTAAGCAAAATTAAACTAACAAATCTACGTTTGTGGCTTCTTTTTGTTTACGTTGGGTTACATTTGTAGCAGTCTTTGGTTTACGGCAAATAGCAAACGTGTAGGTGTTGTGAATGGAAAACGAAAGTTTTACCCAAAGATAGGTTTTTATTAACAGAATAAATCTGACATAAATTGTAACCAACAAAGTTAAGTATAAAAGAAACATATGTGTAAATTGTCAGTCTAATCAACAGGGTGTTAAAGTAGTGGGAGGAAATTCCACGGAAGTAGGGAAAAAGGGAATTAGTTACCACATTCACCCTGTATGGATAAAAGTGATAGAACAGAGGGTTCTCTAAGTCAGAGTTATTTAGCAACATAATCTCTCAAATACAAAGGTGGTCTTCTCTGTCGTTGAGGTCTGCTAGTATCAACTGGAAGGGTAGGACTAACAAACTCTTCTTGAACGGAAACTTCATCGATGTTGGGTTGAGTATCTCGAGGAGGAGTGCTCGTTCCTTGAGTATCGTTTTCTTCTTGTGCTTCAACAGGAGTTGGAGGCTCTTCAAGTTCGTGGGCATCAGAAGTTATTGGAGTCCCCCTGGGTGCCAGCTGTCGCAGTGATACAGTAGTTTCAGATCCGTCCTTTCGTCGAATGAGTGCATACTGTGGAT
>NW_027110660.1:46652-47085 GCF_000696795.3 Halyomorpha halys | reverse complement strand
TGACATATTCGTGAGATTGTGTCGGCTGTAATGTTTTCCTCACCAGGTCGATAAGTTATATCATACACGAACGGTGCCAACTCAAATCTCCATCTCGTTATTTTTCATTTTTTATTTTACTTGCATGTTTTCGATCACATATGAAAAATAATGCCTCCTGATTTGTGATAAGTTGGAAGTGTCTTCCAAGGAGGAAAGATCTCCAATGTCGCAGAGACTCAACAATCGCAGCAGCCTCCTTTTCTATGGATGGCTCAGTGTGGCAGCCAAGGCATACCGTGAAGCATAAGTTTCAACCACCAAAGGTCGAGATTCGTCAATAGTTGTGATTGCTGATACAGTTATTTCTTGCTTCAGAGTTTCAAATGCTGCAATAGCCTCGGAATCTAGTGGGAACTTATGACAGTCAATCAGCTTCCTGATCTTATCAGAA
>NW_027110660.1:43619-44632 GCF_000696795.3 Halyomorpha halys | reverse complement strand
TCCAGCATATTGTTACAGCTGTAGACCTGCTTACTAAAAAAAATGTGGAAAACTTGTAAATCCAGCATAAAATTCTTAAATAAACTGTCAGAGCTGCGAAGAAAAAAAGGCAGTTATCTCACCCAAATTTATTATTACTTTAATGAAAACTATGTATAATTACTAGTTAAAACTGATGAGTCTAAACTATAAAAAATGGCGGCTGTTACGAAATCTTAAAAAAACATTAATTTTTTATTCTCTAAGCTCTATATCTTAAAAACTACCAAGAACATTAGAAAATCAAAGAGAATATTATTTAAAGAAGTAAATTTGCTGAAATATATATAGATTTCTCAAAATAAATTAACTAATTACTCATATTTTAGTACGTTCCATACAACATTTTTATGAAGTGTTGCTTTTTAAGAAGCTATATCTCGAACAAGAGAAGATCATAACACCAAAAAAAGACCATCGTTCTCCGCCAGACCCGCCTTACTAAGATCCCCAGGGAGCGACGGTCCTATATCACTTTAGAATCATTTGCTTATCAAGGGAAGAGGATACTTTAAGATATTTTAATCGAGCAATATTTAAAAAGCGTCTGAAATTGGAAAAAGTCATGAAACATAAAACTGGAGGACACTAGTTTTGAAGTGGAAAATTATATTGCATATATACCTTCCTGGTTTCGTCATCGTTCTAAATTGGCAATACTCCTTCCACATTATAAAAAAAAAGAAAAAAAAAATTGAGGAAAGTGTGTTATATAACATCTTACTGTTTATAAACACTTGTGATTTTATACTTCGGAATTTATCTTAGATTGGTAACTAGTGGAATGTTCCCCAAAAGATAAGCTGCCGGATTATATCTTAAACATTTACTACCAGCTGACTGGACTGCCTGCTCGGTATACACACATATATTATAGGTAAGTTTTTATATATATTGTCACAGCCCATCTTTACTTATAGACCAATTCCTCAATAAATATATACAATTTAATATAATTTAATATATTTGTGCTC
>NW_027110660.1:39717-42748 GCF_000696795.3 Halyomorpha halys | reverse complement strand
CTATAAAGTAGTTTATGACACTTATCTTCGTAGGGGTAGTAGTTTTTATGATATTCACATATGAATATAAATTTGGCAAATGAAAATTTGTCCGAACTACTATAAATCAATTTACAGTGTTAACACATTAATCTAGCTTTAATTTGAGTACTAATAGACTACGTCAAATGGTTTTTGAGATATAGATTTTTCAAAATAAATTCACTAACCGATCTTTCAGTACGTCCCATACAACATTTTTATGAAATGTTGCTTTTTAAGAAGCTATATCTCGAAAACTATATTACGTAAATAACTCTATTAGGGCCATATTGTAGCAAATTTTCTCTTCTTTAAATGACGTTCTCTTAGGTTTTCTTGTGTTGTTCCTACATTTGGAGATATAGAGCTCCGAATGAAAAATTAGTTTTTTTTAGCTTTGACATAGAAGCCATTTTTTATTCCCCGTACCTATACTTGGCAGACTCATTAATTTTGACTAGTAATTATACATAGTTTTCATTAAAGTAATAAAAAATTGGGGTGAGATAACTGCCTTTTTGGCATCCTCATGGGCGTACTAATAAGGGATGGCGTCCAGGTCTTATAGTCCTTCTTACGACTTCGTCAGGTCAAAATGCATCTTGCCCTCTCTTCGGTGTTTTTACTTCTGTACCTCTGCTGCTTCTGTCTTCAATGCCTCTTCTTCCTGTTCAGATCCCCCTCTCGTTCGTAGAGGCGTTACCTTTTCGGAACCTTATCTCCCACTATCATCAGCCATACCCAAGGTGGTGGTACACTTAGAAAAGTGTTGGGTTCATGTGTTGTTTATAATTGGCCTGATTACCGACAAAGCCAGAAGGCAATACCTGTTTTCAAAAGATTTGTTGAGGAAGGACCCTTTCACCTTTGCCCCTTAGCCACCTGCAATGTGCCGTTTGTTGACGTACCCGGCACAGGTATGACAAGACACATTGCGGACTTTAATTGTTCCGGTTAACCTACGGCAACCGAAAGGTTGAAGTGGAGGGGGCACCATCAAACATCATGGCATAATAGCCTACAAGATATAGTAGCACCCAAGTGGCCAGCAGCCAAATCTCACCTCCTCCAGCGCTCTCTGGGAAGTGAAGCATCCCAGACAAAGGTGTGAGAGCCATATTGTCTTGAGAAGCAGTTCATCATTTTCTTTGTCTCTCATCAGGAATCCACCATGAGTGAGTAAAACTCTTGGAGTTGTTCCCAGCAGTAGAGAGGAGGGAGGCTTAGAGATGCAGAGGGAAGAAAGAACCACGAGTTAGTCCACCTACCAATAATTAACATGCACCACCGCTTGGCAATCATCATCAACCACCTCAACTTCATATCAACAATTTCCATAGCCCTATCATTCAAAATTTTACTAACCATTCAATCACAAATGTTTTCTTTCGGCCACCCACTACACCATATGTAACTTAACAATAGAATTTTATTTTTCATTTAACCATATTCATTTTTCATTTATACAGTCCACTTCAACCCAACCAGCAAACCAAAAATGAAGTGTGTCCGGGAATTTCAGTTGAGGGCATACTTCATACATTAATAATATTAACAATTACCAATACCTTAATACATATCAATACTTATAGAGGTACAGTCTGGTCACGGAGTAATTGTTTTCCACCTTTTAGGAGAATAGTAAATAATTACAATGTTTTATTTACAGAAAAATTATGTTCCCTTATGAAATAAACCCAGTGGATAAAAGTCTACAAGAGGAGTTAATGAGTGACTTCAAAGGAGAAAGGAATGGATACGTCCAAGTGGGACCGAAGAAGTGGTTTTTTCCAGCGGCTTATACTGACCACGCTGAAAAATTTTATAGTTACCCAATAAGGCAAGAAGACGTTTGGGTTGTGACGTACCCTCGTTCAGGTAAAATATTTTTAAGCGTATCATGATACACCAGTTGACTAATAAATATTTAAAAAATTGATATATAAGAAGATGGTCAGGGTTGCGGACAAAAGAGAAATAAAAATAGTTTACTATTCGCCCCACTTTGCAGGGCTTCATCAGGGCCAAAATGATACAATGATAAATATTTTAAAAGAGACTTACTTGGAATCCACACACAAGACTGAAACGACAAGAAACTGCTCGTAGATTCCGATTGCTACAACACTTACTTGACAAACGCTCTAAACTTCCCATTCACTACAAAAAATTAGTATACACTACAATAATCAGACCAATTTGGACATATGGAATTGAGCTCTGGGGCTCCACCAAACCATCAAATTCTTCCCGCATCCAATCGTTACAATCCAAAATCCTACGTAAAATCCTTGATGCTCTTTAGTACGTCACAAATAAACTGATTCATAAAGACCTTAACATCCCATTCGTTGCAGATTTGGCCCAAAACAGATATGCGTCTTTTCATTCCAAACTCCTTAACCATCCTAACCCATTAATTCTTAATCTTTCATCCTTAACAATCCCTGATAATCCTCCGAGGCGTCTGAAAAGAAGATGGCCACGATACCTTCTAGTTTAAATTAATGTTTAAAGTACCCCCAATGGGTGGTTCCTTCCCAAGATTTTCAAGTGTATATGAAACATACTACATATTTACCTATTGTATTATTTTGTACAGTTGTAAATTACAATAAATAAACAATAAAATAAAAAAAAAAATTTTAAAATATTTTTGGTCGTTACCTACCTTAGGCTATATCAGGACCAGACATCTAAACTTCCAATCCTATAAAAAAAACTGATCTACACAACTATAACAATGCCTACCTAGACATACGGTCGGGTATTCACTAATCCTTACAATCCAAAAACCTTCGTAAAATCCTCAATGGTCCTTACTTATCACAAATAAAGACCTTAATGTTCCATATGTAACCGACTTTGCCCGAAGCAGATATCAATCCTTTCATTAAAAACTTCCTAACTACTCTAACCCACTAGTTTCTTACCTTACCTTGCTTCCTCTTCCATTTCTGACAATCCTTCGAGGCGCCTGAAAAGAAGATGGCCTCGAGAGAAATGTAGA
>NW_027110660.1:38223-39667 GCF_000696795.3 Halyomorpha halys | reverse complement strand
AAACTGTTAATTTCTAGTTATTCGTATAAAATGTACGATTTTTGAAAAAATAAATCTCTAGATCCATAAGACGCATGTATGTCTTCCAACACTCAAAATAAAGGAAATTTAACTTACTATAAAGTAGTTTATGACACTTATCTTCGTAGGGATAGTAGTTTTTATGATATTCACATATGAAAATAAATTTGGCAAATGAAAATTTGTCCGAACTACTATAAATCAATTTACAGTGTTAACACATTAAACTAGCTTTAATTTGAGTGCTAATAGACTTCTGTACGTCAAATGGTTTTAGAGATATAGATTTTTCAAAATAAATTCACTAACTGATATTTCAGTACGCCCCATACATTTTTATGAAATGTTGCTTTTTAAAAAGCTATATCTCGAGAACTATTTAACGTAAATAACTCTATTAGGGCTCATATTGTAGCAAATTTGCTCTTCTTTAAATGACGTTCTGTTAGGTTGTCTTGTGTTGTTCCTACTTTTGGAGATATAGAGCTCCGAATGAAAAATTAGTTTTTTTATGGCTTTGAAATAGAAGCCATTTTTTATTCCCCTTACCTATACTTGACAGACTCATGAATTTTGACTAGTAATTATACATAGTTTTCATTAAAGTAATAAAAAATTGGGGAGAGATAACTGCCTTTTTTCTCCTCATGAGCTCTTGTACTAATAAGGGATGGCGTCCAGGTCTTATAGTCCTTCTTACGACTTCGTCAGGTCAAAATGCATCTTGCCCTCTCTTCGGTGTTCTTACTTCTGTACCTCTGCTGCTTCTGTCTCCAATGCCTCTTCTTCCTGGTCAGATCCCCCTCTCGTTCGTAGAGGCGTTACCTTTTTGGAACCTTATTTCCCACTATCATCAGCCATACCCAAGGTAGTACACTTAGAAAAGTGTTTAGTGCATGTGTTGTTTATAATTGGCCTGATTACCGACAAAGCCAGAAGGCAATACCTGTTTTCAAAAGATTTGTTGAGGAAGGACCCTTTCACCTATGCCCCTTAGCCACCTGCAAAGTGCCCTTTGTTGACGTACCCGGCACAGGTATGGCAGACTTTTATAATATTAACAATTGCCAATACCTTGATACATTTCAATACTTATATACGTACAGTCTGGTCACGGAGTAATTGTTTTCCACCTTTTAGGAGAATAGTAAATAATTACAATGTTTTATTTACAGAAAAACGATGTTCCCATATGAAATAAACCCAGTGGATAAAAGTCTACAAGAGGAGTTAATGAGTGACTTCAAAGGAGAAAGGAATGGATACGTCCAAGTGGGACCGAAGAAGTGGTTTTTTCCAGCGGCTTATACTGACCACGCTGAAAAATTTTATAGTTACCCAATAAGGCAAGAAGACGTTTGGGTTGTGACGTACCCTCGTTCAGGTAAAATATTTTTAAGCGTATCATGATACACCAGTTGAC
>NW_027110660.1:36107-37273 GCF_000696795.3 Halyomorpha halys | reverse complement strand
AGGCAAAGAAAAGTGAAAGTTATTACACTATAACCCATGTTTCATGGCTATAAAATATATAAAAAGTTAAATGATGTAATAAAAAAATTATTTTACTTAATTTTTTTGGATTTATTTGTTCATTTATACTTACATCAGTTAAGTGTTTATGTATTTTTTAGCGTTGATGAGGTCCTGATACGTTGGGCGAAACGTTGACACAACTCCTTAGGGCTATATGTAAGAACTTATTGAAATTATTTTAATCATTTTCTTTTGACAATGATACGGAAAATCCTAACTAATAAAAATGTTTATCCGTTATTTTATTTATGTATAAGATTGCTCACTAAAAAAAGATATTGACATATTTCTTATTTAATGTTGCAGGTACAATAGTCATGGAAGAGTTAGTTTGGTTGATTGTTCATGACCTCGATTTTGATGGACAGGCCAGAGTATCACTTGATGAAAGATTCCCATTTTTTGAGTAAAATTATTTATTTATTTTTCTGGATTTTCTTTTTTGCAAGTTAGATTATATTAATTTTTATTATGATAATTTTAACTACAAAAGTCCCACAGATATAGACATGGTACAAAACACTAACACCAGGTCTGAAAGCAATTCATATAACCAAAAATATTAAGCGGTAAAATATAAAATGGACAAAAAACATTTAAATACACATTATGCCGATATAATAAATAGATTAGCCATATATATAAAAAATCAGGGACAATATGTGAGAATAAAATGGTCAAATAATAAAATTTAACTTAAATTACACAATAGATTAAAACTGGACATTTGATCACAGGAAGATAAAAAAACAGGGTACTGGATCTGTTGATATGGTCCAAAGAGGTAATGTCCAATATAGAACATTGATTTGTGCTACAGTGATTGGTGAATGCATCAATAGTGAAAGACAATAAATTAAATAATTCAGTCTAAAACAATTTTCAACTATGTTTATATAGATGACATGATTTCATTATGGAAATTGAAAATATAACAAATGAGTGATAAATATGATTACAAAAATTTTAAATTTACACATATAACATAGATAAAAATTGTTGATAAAAATAACTTATTTTAGGATTGTAAAGGTGAATGAAAAATATAGACAGGTTATATTTATTTTGGATGTTTTTCACCTCAACAATTTAAAACAAAAATT
>NW_027110660.1:31452-35088 GCF_000696795.3 Halyomorpha halys | reverse complement strand
TTTTACTATGTTTACTTTACAAATTATTTTCGTTATTGTGGCATAACTGCCGTCCCCACTCCTCCCAATACCAACGGTCACTTTGTTTTTGACTGCCGTCAAAACACGTATACATTCTGTGTCATCATTTGATTTGTATTTTTTTTTTCTTTTTTCATCTCTTTATTTGTACTTTCTTTAATATTTCTTCTCTTATCTATCTGTTACTATTACCCTTTTCATTTACTATGTACAACCTTTAATTTTTCTTACTATATCTTACTTTTTTACATTTCATACCCCTGTTATTTTACACTTATGTTTTTTCTTTTTTGTAACTATAGTGTTTGTATCTTTATTAGCCTTGACGAAGCCCTGCAACGTGGGGCGAAACGTTGGCTCAATAAAATAGTATAATTCTCTACTATTTGAGTTGTTTTTTTTTACCGCACCCGGACCATATTCCATTCATCAATTTTTTTATATGTTATCAAGATTAAGGAAAGTTGTTACATCGGGACCTGCCCGTGCTATACTGCAGGTGTCCCGAGTGTAATGTTATGCTTGTAATTAATGTGTGGAAAAAGGGTGCTAAAAATTGTGAGACACTTTCTGCTCTTAACAACATGCACTTATATTTTCTATTTAATTTATATGATTAATTCCCTGGAGGGGCAGTTATAGTTAGTGTGTTAGGTTTTTAATTTTGATTTCATTATTTATAGTAATATAAGAAAGTGGGTGGTCTCATGGCATAAATAATAATGTGCTTATCTGGTGGCTGCTGGAAGTTTCGCTGTCGCGGAACACTTCCGCGTCCTATAGCTGCTTTCTCGTCCAGGTGTACGGTGGGCGAAACGGTGAAGACCGTGTACCTTCGCCTGTGTCTGAAAAGTCGTCCTCGTTCCTCCTCAAGGGCTGGCCAGCGTGTCCTGGAGCCTGGCGTGATGGTAGGGGTAGGCCAGGTCCTGGCTTGCATGATGCTTAGGCCGGGGCGGCATTGCAGTCGCAGCGTCTTCGGGGCCTTCCGGTGTCCGCGGAAAGGGGGGGCATCAGGAAAAGAGACCCCCGACCCCGACTTTATATAAATCCAAAAATTAACCGAGAAAATCGGATTACTTAAATCCGACAAACGTGTTAGCCGAGCTTTACATATTTGTAACTACTCGCTCACTCACTCACTCACTCACACACTAGTCACTATAACTCAAAAATGACAATGCCTATAAAGTTAAAATCATTAATGGATATTCTCCTTATGCAGTAGATGAAGAAATTTCGTCTTAAAGCCGTTTATAAAAACTCTTAGTACAAGAGTACAAGGAAACTTTAACCACTTTGAACTTGAAGGGAGTTATTTAACCACAATCTTTGATTACTTAAAGGAAAACTTCATATAATTTTCAATTTGTTGGACAAGTTTAATTTGGGGAAATACAAAATGGTGGCTGTTTCAAAATATTAAAAAAAAAAGTTTTCATTCGTAGCTACATATCTTTGAAACTTCCTATTCCTGGGATACATTTTTTTTAAGAATCAACATTCGTGAAATATTATATATATATTAAAAAATCAGTAGTTAGTGAACTTATTGTGGGAAATCTATATCTCAGGAACTCTATGACGTACATATGTCTATTAGTACCCAATTAATGCTAGTTTAATGAACTATAAAGTAGGTTATGACATTTAAAGTTGTAGGAGTAGTAGTTTTCATGATATTTGCTAAAATATGAGGCCTAGTAATGTTATTTACGTTGAACAGTTCCCGAAATACATTATTTTAAAAAGCAGCATTTCATGCGATATATACTAAAAATGCAGTAGTTAGTGAATTTATTGTGAGAAATCTTTATCTCAGAAACCATTAGACATACATATGTCTATTAGCACTCAAATTAAAGCTGGTTTAATGAACTATAAAGTAGGTTATGACATTTAAATTTGTAGGAGTAGTAGTTTTTATGATATTTGCTCAAATATGAGGCCTAGTAAAGTTATTTACGTTGAACAGTTCCCGAAATACAGTATTTTAAAAAGCAGCATTCCATGAGATATATACTGAAAATGCATTAGTTAGTGAATTTATTGTGAGAAATCTTTATCTCAGAAACCATTAGACGTGCAGATCTCTATTAGTATCCAAACTAAAGATAGTATACAGTGGTTTATGACATTTTCACAAACGACTAACCTGGAATCCTCACACAAGACTGAAAGGACAGGAAACTGCTCGTCGATTCCGACTATTACAGCACTTACTAGACAAACGATCTAAACTTCCAACACATTACAAAAGACTGATCTACATGACTGTAATAAAGCCAATCTAGACATACGAAGTTGAGCTATGAGGCTCCACTAAACCATCTAATTCCTCTTGTATGCAATCCTTCCATAATAAACTTCCCAATCATCCAAACCAACTCGTTTCTGACTTGGCTTCTCCTTCACTACCTAATAATCCTCCTAGGCGTCTGAAAAAAAGATGGCCTCGAGATCGTCTAGAAATGTTTTTGGAGTTCTATCAATGGGTAGATTCTCCACATGTTTGTATCATGTCATTATATCACTTACAGCAAATTTGCTTGATGTGTATATATGTATACATTTGTAAATAACAATAAATAAATTATTAAAAAAAAAAAAATCTAAAACCTTTTTGATGTAAATAATCTTCTCTTTTTCCAATAACCAACATCATTTATAACAGAACCTACCTTCAACTGTTGAGTTTATATAATATATGTTTTATGGGGGCAACCCTTGTACAAACAGAGTTGACATTTTTACATATATCATAGACTCTTACAATCAGCTTACGATACTTGGTTACTTAGACTAAGGGCACTCAACATTTTGCATAACTGCATTACTTCCTCTTACTGTATATTCCTTACATAGATAAATGGAAGTAAAAATTTATCTGGTGCCGAAGGTATACCATGCTTCATGATGAAGAGTTCAATAGAGACCTGTGGAAACTCAACAACTATGAATTTGAACCACTGAGGAAGTTAGCTTTCTGGCAGAAACCAGTCTACGAAATGGATCTCCCATCTCCGAGGCTAGTTTCGACTCACCTACCGTATTCGCTATTACCTCCAGCACTTACTAAGAAATGTAAATCAATTTACATTGCAAGGAATCCAAAGGATGTTTCTGTATCCTATTATCATCAAAACAGATTATTAAAAGTTTTTGATTTTCAATCAGATTTTGAAAAGTATTGGGGATACTTTGAAAACGATTTATGTAAGTGATGTGGAAGTAATGAGTAAGCTTATAGATATATCATATATACTTTTCCTCTTATCTCTTTCAGTGACATGGTCTCCTTACTGGGAACATCTCAAGGAAGGTTGGGAACAGAGAAATAATCCAAATGTATTATTTATTTTTTATGAAGACTTAAGGAAGGTAATTAATCTTTATTTGTTTAGAAAATTAAAATTTTATTCCTATTTTATAAATACATTTCTTCACCTACGTAATATTAACTAGTAATATTATTATACAAGGCTAAGTCAATTATTATCCGAAATAAAGGTATACAATTTTGGACATACTGTTTTTTTTTTTTGTTTTTTTTAATATTTCTTCTTCCCCTATTATGTATATTACCATTTATTGTTCACCTAATTTAAATACTTTTTT
>NW_027110660.1:29153-30397 GCF_000696795.3 Halyomorpha halys | reverse complement strand
AGCCCTGCAATGTGGGGCGAAACGTTGGCTCAATAAAATAGTATAATTATCTACTATTTGAGTTTTTTTTTTACCGCACCCGGACCATATTCCATTCATCTTCGTATAAAATTTTATTGTAATTCTAATAGGAAACTCACAAGTACATCATTTTTCGACATAGTACCGTTGCTTTTCAACGCACTTGATCCATCGTACAAGCTTCATGATGCCCTCATAAAAAAAAGGTTTTCGGTTGAGCTGAGAACCAGGAATGCACTGCTTCTTTCATTGCTTCGTCCGAGGTAAATCGACGGCCTCTTAATGCCTCTTTGAGTGGACCAAACAAGTGATAATCGTAAGGGACAAGATTATTGGGATTAAATGGGAGGATGAGCCAGATCTTAAAAATTGAGTTTCTGAAGCGTTTCAGTAGTGTGCGGACGACGGGCATTGTCATGCGTTGACACACCCTAGGCATTTGCTTCGAATTGCAAGCTTTATCTTGGCAGTAAGCACCTCACTGTAACGTACACTGTTTATTGTTGTGCCCCTTTCCTCATAATGTTGCAGTACTGGACCTTGTGAGTCCCAAAAAACCGTAAGCATCAATTTTCATGCGAACGGTTGTCAACTTAAGTCTGGTCTTAGGCGGCTCTCCAGCCTGATAATCACTTTACAGAAGACCCTCAACAGGGCGTATTCAGTAAGTTAAGAACGGCCGTGCCAGAGGATGAGCCCTGGACAATGACGCAGGTAGATGAGGTCTAGATAAGAGAGTAGAGAGTCTGAGGTAGAGAAACAGTTCTAGTTGTCGGCAACAAAAACAAGTGGGCCTAGTGGTCCTTTTTGCCCACCCCTGACGGCTACCTGAGTTTCCGCCACGTACCAAGGTGGGAGTGTCAAGATTCATTCTTCGGGACCGCCGAAGAATGTTAACTATCCCAGGTGGGAATCGAACCCACAACGTTCCGAACCGAGCGCACTGGGACCTGCGCCCCAATCTGCACGGCCGTCACACCCCTCGTGACTTGATTAACAAAACTGTAGACCAAGGCGCTAAGTTACCGGAGTTTTACTAAACTCTTGGACAAATCTATAATCTACAAATCTTAGTTTTGCCGGAGATTCCTGCAACCAAGCTTAAATGTTGTTTCTAGCAAGTAATCCAGTATCTAAAACGAAGTATTTAAATACATAGTAACTAAAAATGCTAACAAAACTAAAAATTATCTATTAAGGTTTTGAAATATAATACATTTATT
>NW_027110660.1:28354-29103 GCF_000696795.3 Halyomorpha halys | reverse complement strand
CTTGGCAGTAAGCACCTCACTGTAACGTACACTGTTTATTGTTGTGCCCCTTTCCTCATAATGTTGCAGTACTGGACCTTGTGAGTCCCAAAAAAACCGAAAGCTGTTTTCATGCGAACGGTTGTCGAGGTAAGTCTAGTCTTAGGCGGCTCTCCAGCCTGATAATCACTTTACAGAAGACCCACAACAGGGCGTATTCAGTAAGTTAGGAACGGCCGTGCCAGAGGATGAGCCCTGGACAATGACGCAGGTAGATGAATTCTAGGTAAGAGAGTAGAGAGTCTGAGGTAAAGAAACAGTTCTAGTTGTCGGCAACTAAAACAAGTGGGCCTTTTTGCCAACCTCTGATGGCTATCTGAGTTGCCGCCACGTACCAAGGTGGGAATGTCAAGATTCATTCTTCGGGACCGCCGAAGAATGTTAACTACCCCTGGTGGGAATCGAACCCACAACGTTCCGAACCGAGCGCACTGGGACCTGCGCCCCAATCCGCACGGCCATCACGCCCCTGGTGACTTGATTAATAAAACTGTAGACCAAGTCGCTAAGTTACCGGAGTTTTACTAAACTCTTGGATAAATCTATAATCTAAAAATCTTAGTTTTGCCGGAGTTTCCTCCAACCAAGCTTAAATGTTGTTTCTAGCAAGTAATCCAGTATCTAAAACGAAGTAGTTAAATACATAGTAACTAAAAATGTTAACAAAACTAATAATTATCTATTAAGGTTTTGAAATATAATACTTTTAT
>NW_027110660.1:23501-25619 GCF_000696795.3 Halyomorpha halys | reverse complement strand
TATAACTTTATGGATATTAGTTATTTTCTTTAAGGGTTTTATTTTATCGATATTTTTTATCCATAATCTATATTTTGTAAGTTTTACTTTATCTATCTATTTTTTATTTTTTATGGTTCCCTTTATTGATATTTTTTAATGGTATTACTTTATCCATGTTTTTTTCCAATATTGTAAGGATGTAACTTACAATAATTTCCTAAAGTTTCTTAATAACTTTTTTTTGTTTGGAAAGGCAAGAAGAGCTTCTCCTGAATAAGATTTTATATTAGGCCTCAAAAGTAGATTTGGTTTTTATAGATATTTATTATTTGTTTAAGGTTTTATTTTATCAATTTGTTTTATTTTTTAGGGAGCGTTTAAAATAAATATTGATAAAAAATATCCAATAAGTAAAACCCTAAAATTAAAAAAAAATCAGATAAATTAAAACTCTATAAAATATCAACAAAGTGAGCCACTAAAAATAAATATTGATAAAAAATATGCAATAAGTAAAACCCTAAAAAATATATCCATGAAAACCCTTAAAAATATCGATAAAGTGAAACCTTAAAAGATAAAAATTATCGAAAAACCTTTAAAAAAAATATTGATAATCAAAACCCTAAAAAATGAAGAAAAATGTTGATAAAGATAAACATAAAAATGTTATTTTATATTTTTTAAGGGTTATAAATTAAAATTAAAATCTATATAAATATGGATAAAGTAAAACTCCTCCTAACCAACTTACCTTAAAGAAATATGTTATTTAATTATTCAAACAATAAGACAGTTATAAACGTTTATTGTATAAATGTTATACAATGTTTTAATTTCTTAATAATGTTTTTTGATAATTATTTTTCCCATTGATTGTTAAATATTCTGCTAAAATTATTAATTAACTTACCTTTAATTTTTTTTCAGGAAAGGATGGAGTTCATAAAGAATTTTCAGAACATCTCAACAAAAGAGCAGATAAATGGATAAAGAAAAATTGTAATCTTACAGATTTCCAATTTGCCTAAAACCTGTCAGCGTGATAAACAGTTACTCAGGGATTTCGCCTAAAATTACTCTTTAAATATAGGCAAAAAAAAAAATACATATGTGTAGCTACATATAAGTATATATAATATCTCAAGAACAATGAAAATCATTTTTGTAAATATTTATTAAATAAATATTGGTTTATTTTCATCAAATATTCATACAATTTTTTAAACTAATAATTAGAAAATTAGATTCTACTAATACATTTACGACAATGGAAGTTACTGTGTAGTTGCTATGGGGATACACTAAAATAAAACTAGATTTCAAATATAAGAGATTCTAGGATAAAACTTAAAACAGGTTATAGAGGTAAGAGGTAGTTTGAGTTCAAATCAAAAAGTTACAAATTTTATTTTTAACCTAGTCTATACAGCTGACATTTGAACCACCCTCTTCGTCATGAACCTGCCGACTCCCCTACAGTATACTTTAATAATGTTTCTCTTACCCCTATCTAACACATCGGCTACATCTTGACAAACGACTAACCTGGTATCCTCACACAAGACTGAAAAGACAGGAAACTGCTCGTCGATTCCGACTATTACAACACTTACTAGACAAACGGTCCAAACACCCAATCCATTACAAAAGACTGATCTACATGACTATTATAAGGCCCATCTGGACATACGGAATTGAGCTATGGCGCTCCACTAAACCAACTAATTCCTCTCGAATCCAATCCTTACAGTCAAAAATCCTTCGTAAAATCCTTAATGCTCCTTACTTTGTTACAAATCAAATCATCCATCAGGACCTCAATGTCCCCTATGTTGCCAATTTGGCCAGAACCAGATACCAATCCTTCCATAATAAACTTCCCAACCACCCTAACCAACTCGTTTCTAACCTGGCTTCTCCTTCACTACCAGGAGGATTATTATTATATAGGATTATTATTCTCCTAGACGTTTGAAAAGAAGATGGCTTCGAGATCTTCTCCTTTAGAAGTGTTTTTGGAGTTCTATCAGTGGGTAGATTCTCCACATGTTTGTATCATGTCATAATATCACTTACAGCAAATTTACTTGATGTGTATATATGTATACAGTTGTAAATAACAATAAATAAATT
>NW_027110660.1:19738-21511 GCF_000696795.3 Halyomorpha halys | reverse complement strand
AAGTCCTCACTTCTCCTTACTTTGTTTGAAATAAAATCACCCATAAAGACTTAATGTTCCATATGTAACCGACCTAGCTCGAACCATACATCAATTCTTCCAATATAAACTTCCTAACTACCCAAACCTACTAGTTTCTAACCTTACCTTGCTTCCTCTTCCATTTCTGAAAGAAGATGGCCTCGAAACCTTCTAATGTACAAATATTATTAGAGTGCGACCAATGGGTAGTTTCTCTACATGTCCGAATCATACCATTATGATATTAGATCAATTTTTTTTTTTAATATTTATTTATTCTATTTACAACTGTACATTATAATACATTTATTAAATCTGATCTAAGTTAAATTGGAGTGTTACAGGCGTGTAGAGAAACTATCTATTGGTAGCTGGTCTCGTGGCCATCTTCTTTTTAGACGCCTCGGAGGATTGTCAGGAATGGAAGAGGATGTAAGGTTAGAAACTAGGGGGTTGGAGTGATATCTGGTTCGGGCTAGATCGGTTATATAGGGAACATTAAGGTCTTTATGTATGATTTTATTTGATTGTAAGGATTGAATACGAGAGGAATTCGAAGGTTTAGTGGAGCCCCAAAGCTCAACTCCATATGTCCAGATTAGCCTTATTAAAGTCATGTAGATCAGTCTTTTGTAATGTGTTGGAAGTTTAGACCGTTTGTCTAGTAAGTGCTGTAATAGTCGAAATCGACGTGCAGTTTCCTGTCTTTTCAGTCTGGTGTGAGGATTCCAGGTTAATTGCTTGTCCAAATGTAGTCCAAGATAGCGGATCTGTTCGACAGGGGTAAGAGTAACATCATTAAATGAAACTGTAGAGCAGTCAGTAGGTTTACGACGAAGGGTAAAGGTGATTTGATGGGATTTGTTGGAATTTATTTTTATCCTCCGATTTCCGCACTATTCTTCGAGGACTGTAACATGGGACTGGAGAGTTTGGGATACAATTAATGGGTTATTATTAACAGCGAGCACACATGTGTCATCGGCATACGTGGTGAGGATAGTGTTAGGATTGGTTGGAATCTCAGCTGTATAGACGGTGTAAGATCAAATTTACTGCATCTATTTTGATGTAAATACAATTGTTAATATCATGTTTGTATGTTGTAAATAATTTTTTTAAAAAATCCTTAAAATGTATATTAGATGTATTGGATTCGACATTATAAGATTATATAAATAAATAATATTGGCAGGAGGTCTTGATTTAGTTGGCGGTTGAATAGCCATTACGAGTCAGTTTGATCGCAGCCATCTTGAAACCATTTTAAGGTTTCCTCAACTTAGGAAGTTTGTGAGTTTGTATTGAACGTGCCACTGAATTTTTTGTTCCTGAGGAGGGCATCATTTATAAGACAATAATTAGACTATTATTGGTGTATGGCTGAGAAGTGTGGGGAGCAGCATCCTGTACGAAAAACAAGACTCTAAGAATCACAGGATCTCACCGTGGTTTGAACGAAAAGTCGTGAACGGTAAGTCCAATCAATAGTAGATTACATTTAAAGGAGCAATGACATACAACTTACCGAATCCAACTACATCGCAAAGACTGAAGCACAGACTGAAGCTCAGACTGATCCAAAACATTCTGTTATTGATCATTTATTGATTTATTTTTATTATTATCATTATTTTACTTTTCTACACTAATTATTTTTCAGCATAAATTTATTTTATACAATTTACTGTATAAATATTTTTTGTTTTTTTAATGAGGCGTAGATATTTGATCGTAGATTAATAAGTGGAG
>NW_027110660.1:13795-15414 GCF_000696795.3 Halyomorpha halys | reverse complement strand
TAAATTATGCTGGTGCTTATGAAGATCATGTTATTTCATAGAATTCAGGGAAAAGAGGGCAGGAGACTACATCCCATTTTATAAGACATTTTTAAGCAGTTGCTGATTCTTATGGTGTTATGGATATAATTATGAATTATTCATTGAAAGCATTTGGTGTTCCACACTCTACATTCCAAATCATACATATCAAAGTGCAAAAACCAGAAACATTTATGAAGCACCCACCTCCCAGCTCTGGAACATTCAAAATACTTATGACAATTACCATGCAGAGGTACTCTATCCCCCACAGTGCACGAAGGCCCATAGGTTATAGTTTGCAATGTGTAAGTTTCAGGAGTAAATCTATCTGGACCAAACGCTTTACCCCTTCCTTGGACTGTGTCAGTTGTTTCTGTCGTTGTAGAAGATTCACTATCTTCTTCTGTTGTGGTTTGAGTTGGATCTACTGTAGATGTTACTTCAGTTGTACTAAATCTGGTACTTGGTTTTTCTGTACCTGATTCACCATCTGGTGATTCTTCCGTAGTACTGGTTGGTCCTGTCTTAAATGAAGTTGACTTAGTGTGAGAATGAGTAGTTCTTCTTTTGAATGGATTACATCGTTCGATTGGAGAAGTTACTTTCTTTGTTGTTCTACGAGTTATGATAGTCGGTGTTCGTGTAATTGATGATCTTTTAGTGGTACTAGATGGTCCTTTTGTAGTTGTTTTATCCGAGGTAGATGAAATTTCATCAGAATCATTAGACTCGGAATGAGTGGTTTTGAATTTAGTAGTTGATGATTCATGGGAATCAGATGAATTGTCTTCAGTTGTTGTCCTAGATCTTGTTGTTGACGTTTCTTCATTTGATCCTGTTTTATCTGTTGTTGTTGACCTAGTGTGAGAATGAGAAGTTCTTCTTTTGAATGGGTTACATTGCTCAATTGGGGAAGTTACTTTCTTTGTTGTTCTACGAGTTGGATGTCTTTTAGTTGTTTTGAATCTGATGGTTGTCGTTTCTTCATTCGATTCACTATTTGAAGATTTTTCGGTGGTACTTGATGGTTCTTTAGTTGTTTCGGATGATTTGTGACTATCACTATCATCGGATTCAGTAGTTGTTTCACCATTTGATGATCCTTCAGTAGTTTGTCCTATTGCAGTGCTGGTTGTTTCAGATGTGGTCCATTCTGGTTCAGGTTCAGTTGTTTCAGCAAAAATTATAGCAGTACCTGTAAAAAGTAATGGCTCTGTGAGTGTATAGTTATCATTTGATAATTTTTTTTTAAGAGATACATTTTTACAATAAATATATATTTTTTTATGTTTCAAAGGAATAAAAGGCGAGTTTAACAATTAGAATACTAGATCACTAAACAAGCTCAAGAGACTAAATTTCTGGACAATCCCATTTCTACTTTCCTTCGTCACTCCAGTATTGTTTAGTTTAGGTATTCTCCGAAGTAAAAGTTGGTGGATATTACCCAAACTAATTTTATATGCTGGTATGGTGGGTTTAAATAAAGTTTTGGACTGTATTAGGAATAAATTATAACTATGATGAGCAAGATAAAATGCCTGTATTTTGGATGATTAATGAAAATAGATTATACTGGAAGATTATTGATTGAC
>NW_027110660.1:11914-12489 GCF_000696795.3 Halyomorpha halys | reverse complement strand
GGGGTTAGCGCTACTAATCAGTCTTAGTAATTTTAGAAACAAAATAAATATTCCATGAATACAACATGCTTCATAAAAACTGATTTATTAGCTCTGTAAACATGTATACTTTTTTTTCTGTATAAAAGTTTATTTTTTTCTTATTGCAAGAAGTTAGTTGACCAATGAAGTAGATAGCCCTGGTGGCGGTCAGTAAAAGTACAAAACAGTAAAAAAAAACTACTCAATGTAAACCAAACCCCCACTTCGTCAGGGCTAAATGAAAACAAGATACTAACATCCTAACAAGTAACAGAACATTAAACTTAATATACAGCGAAAAAAGAAAATATGTAAAAAAAAAATGTTGTTTGTTTAAATATATAAAAATAATATTAATAATCTTCAGTTAAGGAAGTGTAAATATAGGTGGATGGAAAACTAGATATAAATAAATACAACCAGGTTTTTAAATAAACAAAATTAAATTTACTTTGATACTTGGGACTCCATCTAGACAAGAGACTTACTTGGAATCCACACACAAGACTGAAACGACAAGAAACTGCTCGTAGATTCCGATTGCTACAACACTT
>NW_027110660.1:1561-6648 GCF_000696795.3 Halyomorpha halys | reverse complement strand
AAAAAAAAAAAAAAAAAATTTACTTTAGAGGTGGATCTTTTAAAATGTCGTTATTTAAGCCCGAGAGTATTTCAATAAAGACCTAACTGATATTAAAGATCATTTAATGCTACATAATACATATAGGGATTTTTTTCTATTTATTTATTGCAATTTACAACTGTATTTACATAAAAACACATTAAGTAAATTTAATGTAATATAAAAATGGAGTGATATAGGTATGTTGAGAAACTACCCATTGGTAGCACTCAAATCATATTTTTACTCTGGAAGGTCTCAAGGCCATTTTCTTTTCAGGCGCCTCGGAGGATTGTCAGGAATAGAGGAAGAAGCAAGGTTAGAAACTAGCGAGTTTTGATGGTCAGGGAGTTTATAATGGAAGGATTGATATCTGGTTCGGGCTAGATCGGTTACAATCGAGAAAATTGAAAAAAAAATGTGAAAAATCGATTCTATAAAGATTCTATTCTGTAATCCATATAGTACAAGAGCCCTAGAGGAGAAAAAAACAGTTATTTCACCCCAATTTTTGATAACTTTAATGAAAACTACGTACAATTACTAGTCAAAATTTATGAGTCTTCCAAGTATAGTTAAAGGGAATAAAAAATGGTGCCTGTTTCAAAACGGAAAAAAAATTACTTTTTCATTCGGAGCTCTATATCTTTAAAACTACCAACAACAATAGAAAATCTTGGAGAGCATCATTTAAAGTAGAGTAAATTTACTGAAATATGAGACGTAATAGAGCTATTTACGTTCAATAATTCTCGAGATATGTTCTTATAAAAAGCAACATTTCATAAAAATGTATAGAAAGATCAGTAGTTAGTGAATATATTTTGAGTAATCTATATCTACATACAGATGTCTATTAGCACTAAAATCAAAGCTAGTTTAATGTAGTTTATGATGTTTATCTTCGTAGGAATAGTAGTTTTTATAATATTTGCTAAAATAATTTGATTTATAGCTGTTCGGACAAAATTTCGTATGCAAATATCATAAAAAATACTACCCTTACAAAGATAAAGGTTGTAAACTACATTAAAGTATATTATACTATGGTACCTGATATATAGTTTTTCATAAATCTATAATTTTGTCCAAATAACAAGAAATCATAATTTCGTTAATATTGTATTGACAAATATAATGAAAACTACTGCGCCTATGAAGATAGACTATATTAATTACTTTATAGGCGCTCAACTTTTCAGCAAGCAGCCCTGAAGAAGGCTAGAAACTCTAGCCGAAACGTCGGCACATTAAAATAAGTTAGTCATACTTATTTGTGTTTCATTGACCGCACCCCCAACCATCTTCTCCTCATTTATCATCCACGGTCAACTATCTCTCATAATTATAATTACTTTATAGTACATTTAAATAGCTTTGGGACGTAACGGTCATGCGGCTTGGGGCATAGGTCCCAGTGTGGTCGGTTCAGAACGTTGTGGGTTCGATTCACACCTGGGACAGTTAATATTTATTTTTCTGTGGTCCTGAAAAGTTATGATTAATAGTTTTATAATTGTCACTTTTTTGGATGAATAATCTCTTATTCGAACAAAAATTGTATGATTAATCATCCGAATACATTTGTATTCGTATAATTTCACTAAGGCAACATTTTTTGTCTGAAAGATTTATGGCAGTGCCTTTATATAGTTTATGACCGCGTGTAGATTAATTTTAAATTTTCTGATATCTGACATATCACGGCCCCTTTCTATGTTTTTTAAGAGGTGGAAAACGTAAATGCTATCGATTTTAAGATCACATATCGATTTATTTCAACTTTCCTGATTTCTAAAATGTTATGGTCTATTTATATGTTTCGGGATATGCAGAATATGAAAATGCTATCGATTTTAAGATCGCATATCGATTTATTTTAATTTTTCTGATTTCTAACATATTAGGGTATATTTATATGTTTCGGGATCTGCAGAATATAAAATGCTTTAAAATACACGATTTTAACATCGATAGCATTTTCGTTTTCTACTCGTTTAAAAATGTGTAATGGGACCGACATGTATTAAAAATTGAAAATGATAAAACATAAAATCTAATTGTTATGCAAATAAGATTGTATTCCACTAATTTTGTATTCGACTTATTTTTTTATTTGACTAATTTATTATTCGGTTGAAATAATATTTCAAATATTCGAATACAAAAGTATTCGGATTGTTTAGTCGTATTCGAGTAGAAATGTATTTGTCTCTCGTCAATCGAATACTTATCGCCCAACTATGTTTCTTACTAATGACTTCCTCAAAATAATACATTTTATGTGCAAAAAGTTCACAATTTTCGATCCTTATATCTACTACATTGAAAATTCTGGAAATCGATTTTCAGTACACTCGAGAATTCTAAAAATTCGATAGCTCGATAAAATAGAACTGGACTTCTTTCAATTTTGAGATTTTATTATTGTAGTGACCCCACTAGTATTGTAACCGATAGGAGTCACCTGGCGCTATCTGTCTGTTGACGCGTGAACCACAGCTGTCATCACATAAACATCTTCTTTTTTTTACTTAATTTTATTCACAACTGTCAATAATATTTTACAACCAGCGAATAAGATGTTGTATAGAAACAAAAATAACAATGTCATGAAGGCATGACGGTTAAGGTCATCCAATGATAGCTCTTCATTAAAATTGGAATTTAAAAATCAATTTTGGAGGCCCCTATTCCAGTTCCTTTCTAAACGTCGTCTCGTTTCTTGTAAGTCTCGTGTTGACAGTCCTTGAATTAGAAGGTTAGGGTGTTTTGGAAGTGTGCCATGAAACAGTTTATTTAGTGATTTAATGGTTGTTTGTAAGTAGGCAGTTTTAAGTCTTTGTGTAAGTTCTTGTTACTGATTTAGGGAGGAGCGCTACTAATCAGTCTTAGTAATTTTGATTGAAATAGTTGCAGTTTTATTAGGTTAGTTTTTTTTGGTATATCTGTGTAGCGGGACTACTTATTCGAGAACGATCTTACGAACATCGAATTTTATGCTGATTGTATTAATTCACTTGTTAATTCAAGTCCTGTGTCGAGATGGCTCTTTCACGGATAACACCACTGCTGACGTCGGAGGTCATCACCACCTCCATACAGGATGCAGCTGACTTGATGATCCCCTAGTTTGCACCGCAACCCAACGCCATCAGGAAACCGTCGCAGCACATTCTCGCCCTCATTGGTCAGCGTAACAATTCAATCGGACGAGGGACACTGGTCTGAAACCTGCCACCAATCCGATGACACGGTTGATTGCCAGCCTCATGCAGGATTGGAAAACAATGTTATGGTATGACCAGTTGCGAAGGACGCATGACAATCATCGTTAGTTTTGGAAACTTGTGCGGACTTTCGTCAACAAGAGGCTGAGTGTGCACCTCACATCGGGCGACGACTTGTTGACGGCTGAGGAACAGGCGGAGCTTCTCGCTGCCAGTTATGCCGCTAGAGATGCTGAGAGGACGAATAGTGCTCCCTCACCACCTCCAAGCTCATTACCATCTCCCAACGAGAACACTATCTTCTCTACGTTTAACCTGCTTGTGTCGACGCTGCGACGCACCAAAGGAAACTGGGCATCCACAGAGGATGGTATACCTTCAGTGCTGCTGAAAATGTTGCCGAGAAGGGGCAAAGCATTTCTCCTCAACATCTTCAACGCATGCACGAGGATATCCTACTTCCCGACCACCAGGAAGCGAGCCATCGTTGTTCCTCTACTCAAGCCTGGTGAGAAGGGTGATGTGACTGATCGTCCGATCAGCCTCCTCTCGCATATGAGCAAAATCTTCGAGAGGCTCATTCATCACTATCTGATGAAGCACTGCAACGAAAAAGAAGTAATTCCGCCAGAGCAGACTGGCTTTCAGGTGGGTCGCGTGTAAGCATCATCTAGCCAAGCAGCAATCACATACCCTAGGTCACATGCACATGAACAGGGCAACAGCGCTAATATCTCTTGATTGTAGTCAGGCCTTTGAGTGTGTCTCCCATCCGCTTCTCATCCGCCGACTGCAAGTCTTAAAGTTTCCCGTCACCCTATGTCGACTGATTGAGAACTACCTCAGCGGAAGGTCTTGTTGGATAACCTTCCTTTATTGTATTTTAATTTTCTGTATTCCATGTGTGTCAATCTTACCAGATTGTTTTTCCTATTACAAGTTTAGTTAACAGCTATTTACTGCTTATTTACTCTTTCCCTCATCAGGTCCTTCGTCGTACGGGTCGGCGGGAGGTTTTCCACTCCTGTTCCTACCATCTATGGAGTGCCCCAGGGCTCTGTGCTGCATGTCTCATGCACAGGAAGCGGCTAACATCATCGCTGTTGAACTCAAGCGCATTGGAATTAAAGTAAATTACGCCAAGACGTGATGTCATACCAAAAAGGTAAGAAACCACTGCCTACTCATTTCAGGATTGAAGAGTTTGACTAAAGGATCTCCACCTTCTTGCTCTATCTGGGAGTCACTCTCGATCGCCATCTCACTTTCTCGAGGCATGTTCGTGAAAGGTTTGAAAAGTTGGCCCGTCAAAAGATTTGTCGACTCTACCATCTGCTGAAATCTCCGCAGCTCTCGCTCAGACTCAAGCTCCAAACAAATAAAGCTGTTATTCGAACGACGCTGATCTACGGTGCACCTCCAATCAAACATATGTACAAGACCACACTCAACAGGTTGCAGAGCTTCATGAACTCCGACCTTCGACAGATCGTACAAGAAACAGCGTTGCAGAGGGCCAGAAACAATGTCATCCACAATGAGCTGCCCTCTGTGCCGGAGTACATTGGCCGGAGACATCATATTTTTCGATGGGTTGACGGCCTGCACCAACCCGCTATTTCGGGAATTCGCCCCTCCACCACCACCTGGGAGACGGCAAGGAGATGTCCCCTTGGTAAATGTTCTTATCATGGGACGAGATTCGGGCTCTGCAGTCTGAACCTAATTTCTATCACCACCAGCAAAGCGGATCCTCCCCGCTCAACATAATTTAAATGCGCACACAGCGCCATCGTTTCAGCACACACAGTTCATACCTGCAATACCCCTTAAAGT
>NW_027110660.1:0-1511 GCF_000696795.3 Halyomorpha halys | reverse complement strand
GCAAAGCGGATCCTCCCCGCTCAACATAATTTAAATGCGCACACAGCGCCATCGTTTCAGCACACACAGTTCATACCTGCAATACCCCTTAAAGTGCCCATGGGTAGAAAAAGGAAGGAAACTTCAACTAGCATCTTTTGTACTATTTATTATTTATTTTTTCAATTTCGAGGGTACGAAAAAAAAATACAGGCGGTGGCCTCTCGTCGACCTTTTTAGGTTTAATTGAATGATTACTACATCGAAAAACATTCAACATATTCTCTCAAGTCAGCATTTTTCGCTTATTTGAATTTTCTTCAATCAAGCTTCCTTCTCGGTGGTCACATGGTTTACATACCTCTTCCGCCTCTGTCGGAATAATACCCAGCAGGATGAATGCACCTTCTTGCATGACTCTGGTGGCTACTTACCCTCCAGGTCTGCATACCTCCCGCGTGATTATCAGAATAGTACCCGGCAGGACGAAGGAACCTTCCTGCATGACTCTGGTGGCTACTTACCCTCCAGGTCCGCATACCTCCCGCGTGATTATCAGAATAATACTCGGCAGGACGAAGGCACCTTCTTGCATGACTCTGGTGTCTAGTTACCCTCCAGGTCCGCATACCTCCCGCGGGTTTATCAGAATAGTACCCGGCAGGACGAAGGCACTTTCTTGCATGACTCTGGTGGCTACTTACCCTCCAGGTCTGCATACCTCCCGCGAGTTTATCAGAATAGTACCCGGCAGTACGAAGGCACCTTCCTGCATGACTCTGGTGTCTAGTTACCCTCCAGGTCTGCATACCTCCTGCGTGTTTATCAGGATAGTGCCCGGCTGGACAAAGGCACCTTCTTGCATGACTCTGGTGGCTAGTTACCCTCCAGGTCTGCATACCTCCCGCGGGTTTATCGGAATAGTACCCGGCAGGACGAAGGCACCTTCCTTCATGACTCTGGTGTCTAGTTACCCTCCAGGTCTGCATACCTCCCGCGGGTTTATCAGAATAGTACCCGGCAGGACGAAGGCACCTTCTTGCATGACTCTGGTGTCTAGTTACCCTCCAGGTCTGCATACCTCCCGCGGGTTTATCAGAATAGTACCCGGCAGGACGCACCTTCTAGCATGACTCTGGTGGCTACTTACCCTCCAGGTCTGCATACCTTCCTCGTGTTTATCGGAATAGTACCCGGTAGAACGAGGTTAGTCTCAACCTATCTAGTCATCTTCCTTATCAACCACCTTACCTTTGTAAACTGAACACGCATTGTCCAGGCCTTCTGAACAAGCAGAATAATCAAGAAAATAACCCATCTCGACATCTGTAAATTTGTGATGCGTAAATTGCTCTTCGGTTTTTCCGAAAGTGGTAATTTTGATCGTTTATTTAAATGATGAAATAATAATTTAAGTCAGAAATTTAGCTTTTGTTTTGTTATTTTGATGTGGGAGGTCCATGGAAGTCGTTTGTCCAGTGTCAATTCAAGGTATTTCTCGGTATCTTTTCGGGTTAAACTTCGTTCGTTTA
>NW_027110659.1:4217-5334 GCF_000696795.3 Halyomorpha halys | reverse complement strand
ATACAATGTGTTCTCCTCCTTTTTTATTGAAATCAAATAAAAAATAAATATATATTCAGTTAATTAGATGCACTTGGTCATATACTAATCATGTACACACTATATAATAACCATATATATGAAAATATAAATTTTATAATCGCTAAAGAGAACTAGCACATGAGCTCAAGCTTAAAACTACCCATAATACTAGAAAACCTAATACACTATTATTTAAAGTAGAGTAAATTCAAAACAGAGCCCTAATAGAGCTATTAACAAGTGAGGTTGTAATAAAAGTGTATAAATAGTGATAAAAGAGAAATAATTTGACTGTGATTTTTAATGAATTTTTGACATATTAGATATAAATGTTTTGACCTCGGCAGAATAGCCTGTATGGAGTTTTTTTAAATGGTTAAATGATATGTCTCATAGTAATTTAAGATTGTCCCTGAAGATGGCCGAATTGGCCGAAACGTTGGACGTGTGAATGAAATAAATGTTTTGAGACTATAATTTTGGATAGTGTTTTTGAATTATTTAGAGCTATTAACGTTCAATGATTCTCGAGATATATTTTTTTACAAAGCATCAGTTCATAAAAAAATCAGTAGCTAGCGAATTTATTTTGAGAAATCTCTATCTCAAAAACCACTCAATGTACAGATGCCTATTAGCACTCAAATTAAAGCTAGTTAAATGTACCCCAAAGCAGTATATGGGCATTTATTTGCGTAGGAGTATTAGTATTTATGATATTTGCTATGAGTATAGAATCTGTTCTCCTCTTTTTTTATTGAAATCAAATAAAAATTTATATATATACAGTTAATTAGATCAGGGTGGTCATATACTAATCATGTATACAGTATATTATAATAATATATATGACAATAAAAATCGAGGAGAAAAAAGCAAGTTATTTCACTCTAATTATTGGCTACTTTAATGAAAACTATGTATAATTACAAGTCAAAATTTAAGAGTCTGCCAAGTATATATAAGTAGGAGAACTAACAAATGCCAGCTATTTTAAAAATGTTAACAAAATTAATTTTGCATTCGGAGCTCTATATCTTTAAAACTACCAACAACAATAGAAAACCCAAGAGAACATCATTTAAAGTAAATTAAA
>NW_027110659.1:0-402 GCF_000696795.3 Halyomorpha halys | reverse complement strand
CTTTTATATATATATATATAGAGAGAAATACTTTATTTATCTCTGCTGCCTAAATACATCAGGTTGCTATCTCACACAGAATACTTATCAATCCGTAATCGGACATATATAAATTACACATACATGGTATAATGAGAAAAAAAGAGATACAATAATAAGATATAATAAACAATTTTTTTTCCCCCACAGTTTCCTTCCACAATTAATTTCGGTCTTTACAAGAAATACAAATGTTTCAATTCATTCCTATTTTTCTTTCTATTCTCTGCCCCTCCAATTTCACCATTTTACAATTTTTTTAATTCATCCGCTAAACATATTCACTATTAGACGGCAATGTGAGATCAGACCATCATTCATAGTCACAGCAGTAGATCAGTTTACCAAAAACAAACAAATAGA
>NW_027110658.1:236376-251253 GCF_000696795.3 Halyomorpha halys | reverse complement strand
ATCTCTTGAAAAAAAATCTTACTAAAAATCGGTACATTTAGCCTTAATATGATTTTCCAAGGATCTTAAAAAAAAAATCTTTTCTTATATTTTTAAATTTATTTAAATTAATCTTCACATCAAACCCGATTACGTTTCTTTTTTTTTAATTCTAATAATTTGTCTGCAAATATTAGCTGACCTGTGTGATAACATATTGAATTAACGACGTCCCTCTTCTCGAAATTAATCGTCAGTTTACATTAATTACAAAATTACTTGGTTTATAATGGAAAGATGATGCCTTAATTGCTCCTAATCAGGAATTAGGAGTTGACATGGGTCCTTTAATAACTTTGCGGACTGCCATCTCGACATCTGCGAGCTTTTCTAATTCAACTAACGAAACATACTGCCCTGTATAAAACACATGTTTTACTAGCGTACTACTCATTACATTTTCTTTTAAAAGGTTACATAAAAATTTAAAAGAAAATTTCTCGATCCCTACAATGAAAATATGCACTTAAGTGGGGTGTAAAGCTTTTTTAACTTTAAGACTTTACACTTCTAAACCGGATGCTTATTGTGAAATGATATTTAATATAGATGTCGAATCTATTGTTATATAACCACTTAATTTCCGAAAATGTACAGACATATTGTTTTTATTGTTGTTTTCTCCCCAATAATTATGAGGCTAATCAATTATAAATTAGATACTAAATAATGAATGATAATTAATAAAGTATAATTATTTAAATATTATAATCAATTTCTTATGATTATAAATTTTCATTAAATATAAGCTTGGTTTCCTTGACATTTAATTAAAAATGCGCTATAAAAAGCTATGAAAAATAAGTGCACCAATTAATTTATTTTTGTGTATAAATTCATAAATAAAAACACCTAAACTTACCTCAAGTTTTTGGCCTCACTTGATTTTTTACGGCTGATTTCACAGGTTTTCAAAGAATTTTTAGGAAATGTATTTTTAAGGAATAATTTTATTATTAAATTATTGTCTTTGTCGTAAACCTACTGACTGCCTACTTTTAATAATGTTGATATTACCCCTGTCAAACAGATCCGCTCCCTTGGACTCCATCTGGACAAACGACTTTCCACAAGACTGAAAAGACAGGAAACTGCACATTGATTCCGACTATAACAGCACTTACTGTACAAACGGTCTAAACATCCAATTCATTAAAAAAGACTGATCTACATGACCGTAATAAGGCCAATCTAGGCATACGGAGTTGAGCTTTGGGGTTCCACTAAACCTTCGAATTCCTCTCGTATCCAATCATTGCAATGCAAAATCCTTCGTAAAATCCTCAATGCTCCTTACTTTGTCACAAATACAATCATACATGAAGACCTTAATGTACTGGCCTGGGGCGTTGACTTTTTTTCATTATGTGGCGATCCCAATGAAAGAATTGATCCTCCACCAGTGTTAGAATAGGTTGGTCACTTGTTGATAACTAGGCAAACATCACCTCCGCTGAGGACTGCTTAAAAAAAAAATAAATAAAAACATAAAAAACTGATGTAAAATACATTCTTAACTATTGGAAAATTTTAAAAAATAAAGATAATTTTCTTTTAAATAATAATAGTTATGTAATTAAAGAATGAAAAGAAAAAATCCAAATTAGTCAGGGTCGTAATCATAATATGGCATATTTTATTAACCCCTATTTTATATTTTTATGCGTATTGGTATGTTTTATTATGGCCTATTTTTTAAATGTTTTTTCATTGATTTATATTTAATAAAACATTGCTGAGTATTCACTAGTCACAATGTTACTTGTTTTCTGCCGATGCCTTTGATCTCGATGTTCAATGACTATTGAAGATGTTTTAAAGAGAAGAGAACTTGAATTATACAACCAAAAAACAAAATCTCTAACGGTAAGAGGTAGAACCAGTTGATGAAAGGTCTCGTTAGCCCAGTTGAATGTCTATAAATTGGTACCAAGATGTGTTATTTATTCTGCGAATTAGAATTTTAAAATACCATCCTCCTTGAGTACTTCAGAGGAAACGATGCAACGCTACGATGTTGTTTTAAGAACGAAATGACGTTAACCTTCCATAATAACGTCCAAGTTTCTCCTTTTACGTGCATAATAATGCTTTCGTGGAATCCTTCCACTTACTTGCGGTAGTACTTCATGTCATTCCTTCAATTAGCAGCCTGATTTTCGTCTTATATTGGTGTATTTCAAAACTTCAAGGGGAATTTGCTGCAAGACATAACAATAAATTTTAAAAAAAAGAGAGATTTTTTCGATACTGCAATATTACGAAAATCAGTGCATAATAAGCAGCATCTGTACAAATTAACTTCAGCTGTATACTGCTTATAAAGGTTAATTTGTAATTTGTTCTTATACTGCCGGAGAGTTCTCAATCAAGTCTTACTGCATCTTACAATTAAATGTTGAAGCTCTCCACCTCTAAGCCGTAACCTACCCCTGGTGTTTTCTTCAGCATAGAATTTAAATTGTTAATCCTGGTATAGTATTGATTTTCTAGGGAAGTCTCTGCATTGATTTAGTTCGAAAAATCTTGAATATTTCTTCATTGTGTACATGTTATATGAGTTAGCAAATATTCTAATGTTTAGTTGTTTTTTTAATATTAATAACAAAATCATATATATAATCATACCACTTTTACGAGACTGATTTTATTGTTTAAATAAAATAAATTGTATTCATTTAATTTTCAAAAACTCTTTATAAATATATTAAATGTTCAATGTTTCAGCCATCCTCTAGGAAAATATTAACTATAAATTTTCACCTTACACCCAACTATTAAATTGTTTGCAGGCCATTTTTCCAGCCTTTTTTGTTATTTTTTCATTTAACTTTAAAATTTTATTTACAATTTATATTTCGCTATTATCACTCACTTATCAACATGTGTATATTTCCTAAGGTTAGTAGAAATGTACGTAGCACTACTGCGAAATAAGCCATCAATATTTAACTTATTGAAAGTAAAAACTATCTATCTTTTGTCATAACAACCATGGAAACACGAAAATATTCAGTTGGTTATCAAATAGTTTCATATTTTATATTTGTCCATTATTTCTGACGATAAAAAACGAGAGATGGTTAATTGTACCAGATTAACTAAATAACAGATATTGTGAAAGATTTTTTTTTAATTCGGTATTCGAGGTCTGTATAAAACCAAGCCAATGTTAAATATGACTTGATTGTACATTGGTATGAGCTTCATCTAAGTCGTTGATGACAACAAACATGTAGAATTGATGATAGAAACGGGCACTTCAGGTTTGGTGGATTTTAGCGAACTACCTTGACCTGGTACATCCAAGAATTTGATTATTTGGACTCAGAGGACCTTAAAATGTGATTTTTCGATTAAAATCTTAGTTTGGGAATGTGCTCTTATTTTATTGATACATAATTTTAATTTTGTTACAAGATAGTCCGCGTGGCGGTCACCAGTACCACAATTATTTATTGTTAACCTACGTGTTTTTTTCTACTATTTTGATACCTTTATAGACCACCACCCGGACTATCTTCCTACAATCTACTTAATACGTTCAACTATAGTCTTCCATTATAAATTAAATTTTCTTTGTCTTGTATCTAAATTTTTTTTTTTTATTATTTGGTCAGTTATACTATATTATATTTTTGATAAAGATTTATACTTTTTTTATATAAATCATGGTAGTATTTTCTTTTATTTATATATTTCTTTATTATTAATTTTTAATTTAGTACTATTGTTATCATTTTTAGACACTACTTACATATTTCATATTATACATATCTTCTTACCTACATAATATTATATTTCATATTTCACTGTTACCAATCTGCTACCGTCTTATTCCATGATTATCAATCAATTATTTTTTATTATTACATTATCAATTATCAATTTTTTATTATTTATTATTCAATTCAATATTTTGTATAGTTCCAAATTTGTTTGTATACCATTTCTTTTTAATTTTATGTTTCTCTAAATGATGATTGTTATCTCTTTTGTTCTATAGCCCTGATAAAGACCTGAAACTCAGGTCGAAACGTAGGCATAAATAAATATTTTTTTGTTTATTTATGTTTTTCTTTGCTGACCGCACACCCCCCCCCCTCTCCCCCGAACATCTCCAATCAATAATCTACAGTACACTCATTGTTATCATTTACATTTTTTTTCTTCCTTTTCTTGTTTTTTTTTCTTTTATTCTTTTATATCTTTACATATTGTAGGAATGAATATTTGATCACTAATACTTAATACCCTTAATTTGTGGAAGATTGTATTAGTTCTCTTTAATAAAATATTTAAAAAAAAAATTCTAATAAAAAAATGTTCACAACCGCAATACACTCCCTTATATGTATACATGTATTCGTTAGTAAAAATAAAAACTCACCAAGTTTTCATTTATTCAAAATTCCCGAAAAACGAATCAAAACATTTTTTTTTTAATTTACAGTTATAATTTTAATATACTTTCTCTTCACGGTAAATAAAGTAGATATGTAATTTTGTTAATTGATAAGTGCCTGAATAGATTATAGGATTATTTATATAGGAAATTATATCCTCCTACCATTAGTCGTCATGAATTTTCTTTTTCTATTTGGGTGGAAGTGGATTGCCACTCGACTATAAGGGCCTCATCCTTATAAACTAGAGGAGAGCACACACTGTTGCTGCTTTGTTTTCGGCTATAAACTGTTGCTGTATTGTTGCCTAGAGAGTTGGCAGCGGATTTATTCTGTCTTTGAGGAAGCTTGTAGCAGAACTTAAGTGTGTCTTTGTTCAGATCAGACAAAGGGATGTCCTCGCATCACGGATGATGTAATTCGTGTAATATTCTATATTAAATTTAATACGAATCTTTTTCCTTATTCATATTTTTTTTCTTTTTTTCTTTTTTGCTCACCTGGCATGTTAATTCTTAATGTTAAATTACAGATTTTCTTCCATTTATCACAAAATTTCAAAACTTGTATGCTCCAATAAACGAGAATTTAATTTTATTAATATTCCTTTTTATATAGCATTCAATTTTAAGTAATATGCTAAAAATAATCTTATATGATCGTTCAACTGTTTATTGATTTTCATTACGAGCTTATGATTTCCATGTTTCTACAACACTAAATATTTACTACGTCTGTACAAATGACTAACCTGGAATCCTCACACAAGACTGACAAGACAGGAAACTGCACGTCGAATTCGACAATCATAGCACTTACTCGAAAAACTGTCTGAACTTCCAATTCATTACAAAAGACTGATCTACATGACTGTAATAAGGCCAATCTGGACATACGGAGTTAAGCTTTGGGCTCCACAAACCTTCGAATTCCTCTCGTATCCAATCCTTACAATCCAAAAACCTCAATGCTCCTTACTTTGTCACAAATAAAATCATACATAAAGACCTTAAAGTTCCATATGTAACCGATCTAGCCCGAACCAGATATCATTCCTTCCATTATAAACTTCCTTAAATAAGTCCGGATGCCGTAAAAAGAACTCAAATAGTAATAAAACTACTTATTTTGAACCAATGTTTTGCCTCGCTTAGCAGAACTTCATCGGGGATAAAATAAAATTAATAATGTTTTTAAAATAAATAATTTAATTTTAGTCTCAACACATTTTATTTTAAGAAGGAAGGTTACAAGCATTGTTGTGATAAAGTTTTAACAAATAATGACTGTGACAAATGAATTTTAATTTTTGTTTTTAATGTGAAAATTGACTAATTAGAAATTGTTGTTTTGACCTGGGCAGAATAGCCTGCATGAAGTCGAGTTTTTAAATCATTTATTTCCAAAATTGTATTAAGATTGTCCCTGAGGATAGCCGGATTGGCCGAAACGTCGCACTTGTAAGAAAAATAAAGTGTTTTGAGACTAAAATGGATAAAAATTAAATTATTTATTTAAACAACATTAACCAGTCTCAAGAAAGTGTTTAAGATTATAAATAAAATTAATTATTTTAAAAAGAAATATTTAGAATGATTGTCCATTTTATTTCCCTGCCCTCATGGTACTTGTTCCTCATCCTCACGTTACGTCTTTTACTATCTTATATTACGCCTTAACTATCTTCAGCTCATTCTTTGAGAACTGGTCCACCCCTTATTTCTACAAGTAGTTTGAATGGGCATATAAGACTTAATTGACAAGAAACATATTCATTATTTTATTAATTTCAGCATTTACAAAATAAACTCTTTAATTAAATATGTCAGTTGTTTGCAAGATTAAAGATAAAACCACATTATTATTTAATTTAAGTTCTTTTTTATCGGCTTTGCTATGTTATATACTAAACTAAGTTCTCAAAGCTCCTTCATAACGCAGGTATTTTAGTGTCATGACCTGTTTTACATCCATCCATTATTATCTTCATTTTCCATCAGTCCGTGATCTTTCTTTCGAACGGTTATCTCTTTATCAATCTGGTCATTAAGAAAATACATAGAAGTCCTTTTGACCTTACTGGAAACGTGATGTTTCTTCACCATCCATTTCCCTTATTTCTCATGTGTGAATTTTCTGTAAGAAAAACACAATTGGTGTGAAAGCGTCTGAATTGCTTACAATCACTTCATATCATCGTTAAAATTAAAATTTCATTTTAATATGGAAATAAACATAAACAAAAATAATTAAACGAGTTGCCTTTTATGATATTTATTTGTAAAGTTTATTTAAATATTTTACTGAATGTTCGGAGGACGATCGAGTTTCCATAAGGACCTTGTTGCTGTTAACTACTGATGATGCCCCCCCCCTACAAAAATGAAAAAATTGTTTTAGGCCTATATTCTTTTTAGACATAAAGTTCACGCTTTTTTAATTGTTAATAATACAACCAACACCTCCTTTAGACGACATGTTTTTGAAGAATTGGCACATATCTTGGGTTTGATCAGAATACGAGTGATACATACACCAATACATACGAAGATCTAATTAACCTCGAAAGTTGAATATCACTGTTAAAGATGGGCAGGTGAATCGAGAAGAATCTCGGAAGTTACTTATTTTTACACTGAGTAAAACTTGTATAATTTGAAAAGATATTAATTTTAAAGCTTTTTTAATTTAATGAAATGAGCTTCGAGGCTTCTCTAAGCCAAAGAATTGCTTTTGTATCCAATCCTTACAATCCAAACTCCTTCATAAACTCCTCCATTAAGACCTTAATGTTCCAAATGTAGCCAGTCTAGCCCGTACAAGACAATTAATCATTCCATTATAAACTCCATAACCACCAAAAAAAATAATTATATATTTACTGTACAAAATTAAAATGATTGTCGGCCAACTGCCACCGGGTCTACGCGACTAACTATTCAACGAGTAGCTAGTTTTTTAAGAAGTGTAATTTTATTGAGGAAAATTGTAAATATTTCTATTTCAGTAAATTAAAATTTATAATAAAACGTAAAATTAATTAATCCATTTCTTTTGTTCATAGTGTTAATAATAATAAAATTGAGTTTTTTTTAATTACTTCATTTTTTGCCTATCAATTGTTCCTGATGGGAGGAAATAGAAGCATTTTTTTCAATTCAGAAATTATTTAAACATATAATTTATTAAAAAATATTCAAAGAAATTTTTAGTTCCAGACCTTAGTAATAAAATTGTGAAATTTATTAAATAGCTTTAATAAATCCAGATATTATCAAATTTACTTAAGCTAAAAAAAAATGTTTATTAAAATTCATAACTGTAATTACAAGTATATTATTATATATAAGTATATTATTATAAGTATATAATAAAATTAAAACTGATTTTACATCGTAAAATCTAATAAACTAAATCATATTTTATTTCTCTTTTTGTTTTCATTATTTATTTTATTTTTCAGTTCTTTAGCAAGTTAAGACCTTAGTTAATCACAAAGAAAATTTGAATATAAATTGAAATATTTTAAAACTCCAACATAATAAGGGTTGTTCATGTTTTTAACATTGTCAGTGTGGAAGGGTCTCACATGATATTATAAATTATTTTATTTGTAAGTATTTTCTAACAATTTTTTAATAATTAATCCTACAGAAAAGTCCATTACAATCAACTTGAACGCCTGAGGCGCTAAAAGCCA
Source organism: Halyomorpha halys (assembly GCF_000696795.3). Lineage (NCBI taxonomy): Eukaryota > Metazoa > Arthropoda > Insecta > Hemiptera > Pentatomidae > Halyomorpha > Halyomorpha halys. The sequence goes on along the minus strand of NW_027110658.1, from coordinate 243,108 downwards.
AAGCAGTGTGGAAATGATGCTGCATTTCCAAGAGAGCACTTTCCAATGACTTCTCAATTTTAGTTATTGAAATTGACATAAAAATTCATTATATATACATCCTTATATGATGTTTGATACTGGTTTCATTATTAAATTAAAATATCTAATTCCTCTCGAATCCAATCCTTACAGTCCAAAATCCTTCGTGAAATCCTTAATGCTCCTTACTTTGTCACAAATCAAATCATCCATCAGGACCTTAATGTCCCCTATGTTGCCGATTTGGCCAGAACCAGATACCAATCCTTCTATAATATACTTCCCAACCACCCAAACCAACTCGTTTCTAATCTGGCTTCTCCTTCACTACCTAATAATCCTCCTAGGCGTCTGAAAAGAAGATGGCCTCGAGATCTCCTTTAGAAATGTTTTAGGAGTTCTATCAATGGGTAGATTCTCCACATGTTTGTATCATGTCATAATATCACAGCAAATTTACTTGATGTGTATATATGTATACAGTTGTAAATAACAATAAATAAATTATTAAAAAAAATTATATCTATAAATTCTCAACGCTTACCCTACTTTTTTTTTTTTTAATGAAAACTATAAATAACCACTAGCTTAAATTTATGAGTCTACCAAGTATAGGTAGTGGGAGTAAAATATGGTTGCTGTTTCAAAATGTTAAAAAAAAATTATTTTTCATTCAGAGCTCTATGTCTTTAAAACTACCAACAATACTAGAAAACCTAAGAGAGCATTATTTATAGCGAAATAAATTTTCTAACATATGAGTCCTAATAGAGCTATTTATGTTCAATAGTTCTCGAGATATAGCTTCTTAAAACGTTTTATAAAATATGTACTATAAAATCAGTAGTTGGATATGCGGTGTATTCTAGCGACCCCATGTATTTGGGCAGCATTATCGAATAAACCATTTCTCTCTTGTATCTTGGTTAATTACCTTCAGTTAGCGTTTACATTATATCTTAAAAAACTGATCAGGATGCTGTGTATTATAGCAACCAAATATATTTTGGTAACTGGAAGATTATTGATTGACCGTGTGTATAGATGAAAGGAATATGGTCCGGGTGCGGTCAAAAAAACTCAAATAGTAGAATTATACTATTTTATTGAGCCAACGTTTCGCCCCACGTTGCAGGGCTTCGTCAGGGCTAAAAAAGATACAAACACATAGTTACAAAAGGAAAAAGAGAAAAAACATAAGTGTAAAATAACAGGGGTATAAAATGTAAAAAATTAAAGGTTGTAAATAGTAAATGAAAAGGGTAATAGTAACAGATAGATAAGAGAAGAAATATTAAAGGAAATACAAATAAAGAGATGTAAAAAGAAAAAAACACAAATCAAATGATGAGACAGAAAGCATACCTGTTTTGACGGCAGTCAAAAATAAAGTGACCGTTGGTATTGGGAGGAGTGGGGACGGCAGTTATGCCACAAACGTTGGCTCAATAAAATAGTTTAATTCGACTATTTGAGTTTTTTTGACCGCACCCGGACCATATTCCTTTCATATTTTGGTAACATTGTCACAGCAAGAGGCATTTTCTCTCCTTAATGGAAAACGAATTAATGATTTAAAGTTTGCTACTAAAACACACAACGGTATTTCTCCACTGTCATGGCACTCTGCCGGTGTTTTATAAATTAAAAAAGTAACAATCATCTTCCAATGAAGTTTCTCCTGCCATTAAGGAAGTGGGACTTGGCGGTGACTTTTTCAACGCTTGGCTCTAACACTTACTCCACGCGGCTCCCACTAAGGCAGTCCCGTTGTAGCTTTATAAAGAGAGCCAAAAGTCCAATGGAGCTGTTTCATTTTTCGAAATGTGCTAGATTTATGAGTTGCAGGTTTTATTAAACAAAAGTAATTACCATTTAGATACGCCTAAACTATCAGGTACTTTAACCGAATAGAAGTTTAAAAGCGTGGTTCTTTATTATTTATTACTTTTATTTTTGCCCATTGTACAGTTAACAATGAAAATAATAAACAATCAACAGTTTTTTTAGAACTAATTTTATATTGAATTTTAATAAATAATTTAAAGTTAATTACAAGTAATTTATTATTTTACTATTTACACATCTAGTTCACTATTTTATTACGATTTACAAATATAAAATGTTTCTGAGATTAAGCCAAAGTTCAATGTAATTATCTTGTGGACATATGTCAACTTATTAAAAATATTTTCATTCTCAAATGTGTTTTTAAGTCCAAATTTTTATTTTTTATTTTTGGACATAATTAATAAAATAGATTTCTAAAATAATGGTAATTAGTAAAGAAGCAAATTAGAGTCAATACACAGCTAAGAGAGACCTCGTATAATTAGGTAAACCTCGGTAGTAAATTCATTTTAGGGCTCAATGCACTGAAATATGAGCGTGTAGATGGACATGAGAAAATACTAATTTTGATGTAATATGAAAAATAATAAATAACAGTAATTAGCAAATAAAAAGTAGAGATTTCAATTGTAAAGAAAAAAAGACAGAAAATTAAGAAAACATAGCATCAATGATGGAAAAAATAAGGAATAATAATCAGACATGCATTTTTATTCAAAGTGGTTGTTAACATTTCACTGTTGTTTATTATTTTACATATTACCTATAAATTAGTATTTTTTTCATGTCTATCTACATGTTTATATTTTAAAGCACTGAATGTTATTGCTTTGAGGATTTGCCTCATTCTATTTCTCTCTGTTGTGTATTGACTCTAATTTATTTCTTTACTAATTACTATTGTTTCTAAAAATCTAGCTTATTTATCATGTTGACATAAAAAAAGAATAAAAAAATTGGACTCATATTCAGATTTCAATATGAAAAAGTTGAAACATGTCCACAAAATTTTAAGATAAGGGAAAAAAATAGAGCAATTACTATGAAATTTGACTTTCAAAAACATTTTAGCTTCGTAAATTGCCATGGAATAGTGAAATAAATGTATAAATAATATTTAATTACTTGTAATTAATTTTTAATTATTTATTAAAATTGAATGTAATTTTTTTTCTAAAAAACTGTTGATTGTCTATTACGTTTTATTATAGAACTGGATGATATGCAAAAATGCCCGAAAAATTGTTCGGATGTGAGAGGAATAAAAAAGTGATATAAAGGATATTATTCTTAAGAAAAAAAATAAAGAATTATCAGAAACCTTTGGATCTTATGTTGTAAGCTTACAACGTATTGTTTATAATTTGGTCATTTATTTTTTTTTATACTTCCAAAATAATTTTTTTTTTATAAAAATAAAAGTGTGTATGCATTACATACATGTACAAAACATATTAAATATGAAATGATAAAAAGTACAACTAACAGTTCAATCAATTAGGGATTATTTTTTTTGAGCTGATCCCGAATTTTATTCAGAAAATGTACAAAGAAATGTATTTTCTCTTTTTTGATTCAAAAACTATTCACACTATACATGCATGAATTAGTTGATTTTCATGTTAAAACTTGTGGTAATTTATTAGCAATTTTCTGTTATTAGTCAACAATGATGTATCATTTATTATGATTCTGGATAGTGATTCCGTTACAAGCAAGGCTTTATTAAACAAAAATAATATGATTGTTATTTTAAATTATTTAATTACTGATATTTCAGTAACAAAAAAAAAAATAAATATGAAGAAAAATAAAGATTATCATGCAAAGAATTTTCACCCACGAAAGCCGTTGTCATTCTATTTTGGCATTGATGAAATCCTGAAATATGGGCCGAAATGTTTGTAAACATTAAATAAGAAATCTATTATATGTTTATTTTTAACGCCCCACCGACCTTCATCTCCTAGATTAATATGATAGAGAATTCCATCATTTACTAAATATATCGTGCCATACTCCGAAATAAATATAATTCAATATGAGACACGTTTTCCAGTTTTTTATATCTATTTGGTTTTATTTTATTATTAATGATATTTTAATAAAATATTAATAATTTATAAATTCATATTAAAGACTGGGTTTCATATATCAGTGGATACTGTAATGGGCTCTTAACTTCGATGCCCAGGGCCCCAACTTCTGTGTGTATCCATAAATGAAAATTAACAAAAAATAAACTCAGATGTATGATGAAGGCAAGAAAAATTGGCCATAATTACAAAAATAGACTTCAAAGAAATTATTTATGAATTTTCTAATAAATAAAAAAATCAAGAAAAGTATATCTAGTAAAACCCGGATTTTGTTTTTGTTTAGTTTGCCATCTTTCAAATCTATGTATACAAAATAGAATGATTCGAATGATTGTAATAAATAAACTTTCGAATTCTTGGACGATTTTTGTGCTGTTTTTATTTTGTGCTACTGAATTCCCCGATTTCTTCCGTTAAAAAAAAAAAAAAAAAAATGATGAACAAAATTAAACATTTGGAGCGTAGCTGATTTTTTTTCATGGTTATTATATACCAATGGATTTGTCTCTTTCTTTAGAATAAGAAAAAAAATTTACTGATTCCATTAAATAATTTTATATTGACCAAAAAATATACAGACTTCTTGTAAAATAGGGCAACAAATTTTTTTTCAGGAATAAACAAGTCATTTTTATATAATAATAATAATCTTTATTTATTCTCGGATTGATCCCTTTAGAATCATATACAGGCGTCGAAATTAGGCTTTAGAGCCTTAGAGTGAAATACAAAATAAAAATGAAATTCTAAAATGTCATAAAATAATGAATTTGAAAAGATAAAAATGAACCACAATAATTAAAAAGATATATAAAATAAGAATAGAACAAATAAAGTAAAACTATATGTCATATCTTAAAACATAAGATGACAAACACTGCTGATAATAAATATTAAAATGATAAAAATCAAATATAATTAAACTAAAAATAATAAATGGAATAACATTCAATTGTTATTCTTCCGGAATTGGAGGACAGAAGGTGGTCGAAGATACGAAATTTGAAGTTTTCTTAAATATATTTAAATAATTGACCGTATAATTTCAAATAATGAAGAACATGGTCAGGATTGCGGGCAAAACAAACAAAAATAGTTATTTTTAGCGTTGTCTGAAACCCCTAAATTAATTGACCATTTGTCAATTAAACTAAAAATTAGAAATTTTTAACTTTATTTGGACTATTTATTTTTTCTCCCGGTGTACATTGTCCATACAATGGTTCTGAACTGCTCAGTATTTTATCCAAATCCTGTGTTTGAAAACTGAATGTTACTCTTTTAACCTTTATGAACGCCATTGTTTTTTTGTCGAGCTGCAGATATTTGTTTCTGTTACTAGGCGAGGATGTACCATTTTTTTTATCAGCTTCCATCCGTATCTATCAGCTATTTTCTTTATGTTTTTATGCAGTAGTTTTTGTTAGGATAAGATGCTTGGCTGTTCAATATTTCTGGGGGGGGGGGGGGTGAGCTCTTCAGTGTATATAGAAAAACTTTTTTTTACTAAATTTATTAATTAACTTTCACCTGCAAGTGAAATAAAGCTTACAGCAAAATAAAGCTTACGCTTGACATTCTAAACGACCAATCCAAACTTATTTGTATAGATTTATCCTATTTTAATATAAATTTTCGTTCTTTTTCCTATTTATTTACCGATCTTTCCCTTGTTTCGTTAATTTTCTTATTGTGAATATGATATGTTTACTCAGACCGCTAATATGCATTGCTCTTAAATGAAAGAATTTATTTCTATTAGCAATCAATAATCTTTTCGACACTTAAAGATTTTCTATTTATCTATCAGCTGGCTTTACAACCCTGCGATGTTCTCCTTTAGCACTATATCCTGTTTATCCTCTTCTTAATTTTCTCCTCCCGTTCCGGGCTCAGTAACCTGTTCATTCAGCAGGCCACAAAAGTGCCTTGCCTACCGCTGAAGTATCTCCTCCTTATTCTTCAAAAGATCTTCTTTTCTGCGCGCTTGAATTTTAGGTTTAAAAGGGGCTCTACCATTGTTCACCTACTGAAAGAAGAGCCGGTTTTCATTGGCACTCTTGTGAGCTTCTATTTCTTTGAATGTCTCTATCTCCCATAATTTCTTCTTTTTATGCTTCTTCTCATCCCTCCTCTTTTTGCGGTATTCCTCTTTGGCTCCCCTTGTAAACCGTTTCCGTGACCATAGCTTGGTAGGCGACGCTTTTCCATCTGTAACGCTTCGGCATTCTTCATCAAACCTAGGTGACCTTGTTTCGCGTTCCTTTAGGTCATTCAGATGCAGTTCTTGTAATTGTCCCATACTGCCTGAGGGTCTTCACTAATGACATTACCCAGTGTCTTATACAGTGATCCACCTATTTGAGCTTGGAAATAGTCCATATATCAGGGTCTTGCAACTTCTGGACATTCCACAACAAATATTTTCTATATTCTGAAATCGAGAATTACAAATGGAATCAATAGAAAACTATATCAAAAAACGGTTTATAATATTCCACTAGTTACAGATAGTTAAAGGAGCAGTGACCTACAACTTGGGAAACCCAACCACAACCTGTAGACTGAAGCCCAGGCTGATCCAGGACATCCTGTTATAAGTTCTATATTTATTGACATTCTAAAATTGTATTTATTCTCTTTGTTTTTTTCTTAAATCAACTTTTTTCCCCCCATTAAAAGTCAATTATTCGTTATTAAATCCATAAATGTTGTTATTTTTGTAATAACCTTTTATTTTTCTCTCTTCTTAATAAATATA
>NW_027110658.1:220640-228171 GCF_000696795.3 Halyomorpha halys | reverse complement strand
AAACTGTCGTATTAACCATGTGAGGCCCACCAGGCTGGGCCTGGTATTAAATGAAAAAATATTTACTCTGAAACAAGCATACTTATCTAACTAATAACTAGAGAACCAAGTTTATTAGTTTGTAAAATCAAAGGGTTCATTAGTAGCATGCCACACGGGTCACTCTTGTGTATTGAATAAGGTTAAGCCGTGTCGTTTAAGATCTCAAGGAACAAGATTGTTCTACGAGGCATGTCTGCCTTGACTAATTAAAGCTAAATTATTCCTGTTGAATAGACAATCCTAGTTTGCCCCGATCAATTGCTTGATATTTAGTTCTACTATGTGTAATGGTATTGTCTATGTACATATTATTAATATTTTGACGGTTAGCTTATTTTATATTCCAATTTATTCTTTCATTTTCCTTGCGAAGTTTGGTTTAGTGATATCCTTATGGAAAGAAAGTATAATTCATTTCCTAAATTTTTTTTTTTATTTTATATGTAAGTTGAAATTGATGAATTTTCATTATGATTTTTTAAAAAAATTTAATTTGTTTGGATGTCTTTGTATTTTATCTTTAATAAATAAGTGTTTAGGTACTTTAAAGTGTTTTATTTATTATTTCATTTCCATATATTGACATTTTGGATCATTCCACATTCTAAGAACATTCTACATTTTACTAAAAATTGAACACGTTTTTCTCGTATATAAATATTTTATTTATTTAACAATTTTTAAATAATTTTATTTATTTTTCCTAATTACTTTTACGGTTTTACACCTATTCCTTTTTTTCTTATTTTACAAAAATAGATGTTCTCTTATTTCAAACATTCATTGCCAGGTTCTAGGCTATTGACCACTAACTAGTGTGTATAACAATTGGAGATAGATTTAGTAGCAATTTAAACTTTTTATTTAATATCTTTTTCCCTTTCATGGTTGATATAACAGTTACAAATTTTTTTTTAAAATAATTACTCTCGTACAAACGACACCCCTAACTAGATACGACATTATAAATTAAAAGAAAATTGGATAAAATAAATGTTCTTGATAAGAGAGAAAAGTAAGGTTAGTAAACAATTAATAGCATTCGTTGACCTAACAAAACAAACAACTGCCAAAAAAGTTAATTTGAAAAAAAGACAAAGAGAAAATAAAATAGAAGTTATGTCAATAATAGAATCGACAAATATGGAATTTATTACAGGATGTCCTGCAGCAGCCTACGCTTCAGTCTTCGGGTTGAGGTAGGGTTTCCCAAGTTGTAGGTCACTGTTCCTTTAACAGTCGGTAACTGGGAGTGAAACTTCATAAATCATTGACCCCATTGACTCCATTAGATATAACTTATTATCCTTATTGATATAATTTACCCAGTTTTTTCGGAGCTAAGCAATCCAGATAGAGTGAATGATATTTTCAATATACTTTATGAATCTATTTAAAGTAGAGAAACTATCCACTCCTTGCATAACCGGTGGTCTAGTAATAGAACTACTCTTGACCCTTCATGTGTTTAAGGGGTACAAATTTTTTTTTTTTTTTTTGTAGTTAATAATGGATATTTTAATATTCCAGAGTTTTTTTTTAATTTTTCAATTTACTTTTGATTTATCAAAGAAATTTCCAATTGTTTTGAATTATTTTTTTTATTTTTCTATTTTATTATTAATAAAATATGTTGATTATCTGTAATTTATTTAGTTTTTTTCTTATATGCTTGCCATGTTTCTTAATTTCTAACTAAAGACATTTTGATAGAATCTATTTTTCGTTAGTTGTATTTTAAATTCCATTGTCATATTTCTTTATATATTTGAAACTTATATTCTACTTCATATTGTTTATGAATCTAAGAATGTGAGAAATATTTTCACCTAAACGTCTCATTGACTCACTTTTGTATTTAGTTTAATGTTTTAGTAATTTTATTTGATTCCTTAGTAGTTGGATGTTGTTTCAATATTTCTGTATTTTTCACGCAATTTACTTTTGGTTCATCAAAACATTTTCAGTTGTTTTATAATTATCTTTTTATGTTTATCAATTTCTATCTTATAAAATATCTATAGATTGTATTTTTAGTCAGTTATATTTTAAATAGTATTATTTTAGTATTTTTAAACCTTACGCCAAGTTTTTTTTTTTTTTTTTTTGTATTTTTTTCTTCTGTTAACTATGATTTTTCTATTTTTCATTCAGTTTTTTTTTTTTTTTTTTTAATGTTATAATCGTATTTATCAGACCAACCCCCTCTGTAAGTTTCTAGGTCGAAAAAAAATAAACGTAAAATAATTGGCATACTTTTACTTTGTCAGAAACGAGGATACAAATTGACTCACTCTTCACCAAAAAGAATTTCGACAACCTCATTGAGTGTTGTAAGAGTTTTCACCAAACATCTGTCCTCTCTTAGGGACGGTTACCATCTATATCGCCTTTCTCTGAGCATTTTAAAACTCAATCCTACATAAATTTGTGTTTATGTTAATTGAACTCTAAATATGCGGACATATTTACATAAATATATACGTAGTGACTACTGGAGAATAGCCATCGAAACGTAGAGCCGTATATGGTGAGGACCAATATTTCAGGGTGCCCTATTAGCCTGTTGACGTTGCATGTGATTATAGCTTTTTGGATTTGCATGCCTCGAAGCCTATGGCACATTAGTGGCAGACCGCGATGCTAACGTCAGTGTTAAATCTATGCTAGGATGATAACCAGGCATTTGTTAATCGTTTCTCAGAAGGAATTCGAGGTGTTGAACTGTGCCGTAGAATTAGAAATCATCCACAACACGCCTCGTCGTCTGGTTTTATTTGTTAGTAGCACCATTAAAATTTATCTCGACGATGGGAAAATTAGTTGTTATAGTTTGTTAAAATGTTATATTATTGGCTGGATTAAAGTTGATACTCGTTTTTAACATCTCAAAAAATTTTTAAATATGAGTTATCTTCAGCATAATAAAATTTTTTTTTGAAATTCAGAAAGACCTTTTTAATGGTAAGTGAAAGATGCGGTACGCGGAATCTAATTTGCATTTCAAAAGCACACAGAACCCAAGGTGTCAACAGTAAACCAACTACCACTGCCATTCGGTCAAGTAATCCGTGCTCTATATTCCACTCAATCCAGACCAATGTTTACAGGAAGATCTTACTTTTTTTTTTTTTTTCCTGACCTCCTTAGTATTTTTCTGAAGTTTGGCCATTACATCTCGGGAAGGATCACCTCTTTCTTCTCCCTTCTTTCCCCCCTCCCCCTCCTCGCCCTCTTTCCTCCTTCTTGAGGCAAGTTTTCGACTACATTTCATTCACTTGCTAAAACTGTGAACTGGCGTCACTGTCGTCTGTCGGCTCAACACTTTGTACTTACAGCCTGGTTGATTGCCCTGAAACTCTCTTGTGTTAGGATAGAAACACCGTAATAAGCTATGCAGTTTATAATTGAAATATATCTCATAAATTTTAGGACGACTAAAATGTTACAATATTGTTAAAGTTTGATAGAATGGAGAGTACAGAACAAAATAAGAATGCAGGGATTCCACCAGGTAAATTTAACATGCTTTATAATTATAACAAATTAAAAAGGAAAATATTACTCATAAATCGGATCAAAACTATGTAAATCGTAATTGGTAAGTCGAAAATCTTGGTATTTCGTAGTAAGCCCTGATGTCAAATGAATTGATTGAGGAAATTGAACCCCTTAAATCGATAGGAGATTCAAACGAAAATTTAAATATGACGGCCCTTCGGATTCTGTCATTGTAATTTTTAGAGTCAGGAACCACCGTAACTTAAATTTATATTTTCCTGTCCACAACAGTACAGTAACAATAATCTTTTAAGATATATGTCACAATCTCACAAGAGGAAATAATAACAAAAAAAAATGCAATCCTTCCACGCCGGACCCGCACCACTAAGACCTAAGCTTAAAACGGGAAGAGGAAACTTTAAGAGCAATATTGAAAAAGCATCTGAATTAAAAAACGGAGTGAAACCCTCCTTGGTAGCCTTACTTATCTGACTTTTTAATAGACAATTATTAGCGAGTAGGTTGGTCGATGTACGACATGATACAATCTCACAAGAGCATATCATAACACACAAAAAAGGCAATCCTTTCCCGTCAGACCTGCCCCACTAAGACCCTCAGAGAGACGGTCCTATATCACAGTTGAAATATTAGCTTAAAACGAAAAGAGGAAACTTTAAGATAAATCCAGCAATATTTAAAATTGAATTTAAATTTCCGCGAATCTTCTTTCATGGTGAGATGAAACCTATGTTTGTTTATTACAGTTTACTACTGGTGTCTCCTCTATTAACAATGCATGCCGATTATTTTTTTCTCTTACTTGAGTTCTTACTCTTTCTCAAAAACATAAGTGGCGCAATGCTTACTCGTTGCTGAACTAAAGTGATTTTAAGGGGATATTTATTTATTTTCAGCTGATTTTTTGTAACAAAATTCAGCGTGTCATTTTAGCTACCAAGATCAGGAGTTCTTTCAGCCCTAACCCAGGGGACCGTTGCAAGGCATTTCCTCCACCGGTAGGAATGGCTTAGAGTTTCATCTTCTAGAGCTAAGCTCACTGGCTCCTTCAAATTGACCTCCTCGTGGAATCCTTGCCTTCTATTTTTCTTCACTCCTCTCTATTTCTTCAGATTGTAGTGTTCTATACACTTTCTCATATATCCATGCAAAACCATCCAAAAATGTTTGTGCTGTTTCTGATATATGTGTTAGAATAGAAAAACATCATTTCCCCAATTACTACTAGTACTCTTAAAAATTAATAAAAATATTCTATCCAAACGAACCTTCACGCCGTTTTACGTCACTTTTTAAATATTGCTCCACTAAACTTTCTTAAAACTTTCCTCTTCCTGTTTTGCGCTAATATTTCAGAAGTAATATATGACCGTCACTCCTCAGAGGGTCTTAGTGGGCGGGGAAGGATTGCCTTTTTTTTGTGTGTTATGATCTCCACTTGTGAGATTGTGACATGTACATCGACCAACCTACTCGTTATAATTGTCTGTGTGAAAATTCATATAAGTAAGGCTACCATGGAGGGAGGGAGTGGAGGGTTTCACGCCGTTTTTGAACAGAAATAAATTTGATTATGTTAGATTATAATAAATATTTAAATAAACTGTTGTTTTTTGTGTCTGTTTTTTTATTAGCTAGTATTACTATACTAAATCAGCCAATTTTAGATACAATTTTTGAACCACATAAATTTTGAAAACTTTATGCAGGGCATTCGGCCCAGATCAATAATTTTAGTCCAAAATTACCCTATTTTGTCAAATATTCATATAAAATTAAGACTATCAATCACAGTTAATTTTCACTATTACAATTCATCACCACAATCTTATGATTTATAATAATAGTAACATGATTGTTGTGATAAATTTTAATAGTGAAAATTAACTGTGATTGAAAGTTTTAATTTAATTTTTTTTTCACCTAAGAATCGTAATCGGAGGATCCTACCAAACAAGAAAGACACTTTTTATTCAAACTGCAGTGGGTTGCTATACATATAGTATAGCATGTTATACATACATACATAAATACATATATGTATGGATGCTATACATATAGTATATGAATTACTATAGTTCTTTAATCTTTTTCCTTTTCTATAATTTCATTTTTTAAATTTTTATATTATTAATCTTTTCTTCTATGATTTACCTATATATCTACATCTAATCCTCTCTGAGTATAATAAATAATAAAAATTCTAAATATATATCTAAATCATATATGTTCATATTCACAATTATATTCCATTAAAATTTTTAAAAATTCTCAAAAACATGCATATAAACAAATATAAATATATTTTAATAATAGTAGTAAATATATAAGTGATGATTATAAAAAAGTTATAAATATTTAAAAATAAGGGGTAATAAATGTAAAAATAACAAATATAAATAATAATAATACGAATTTATAATCATAATAAAAATTAATGAACATTAAAATTAGTCAAATGGTTTGGTTGTAAATCAACTACTCCGGTTGTTCCTTGACTCCAATAGCTGGTCTGAACATTTCGCCTGGATTCATTTTTATAAGTTAAAAAAAATAAGAAAAACACCTGATGCTTAAATTAATTAACTTAATAATATTGTTAATTAGAGTTTTAGAGCAGGCAGAAACGCGTTTCCGTGTCAAGTATGGTAGAAACTTATTTTTAAAATTATATCTAGATGTATGTTTTATGGACTGGTTTTTATAAACCTTAGACGTCAATATACGATGAAAAACAATTTAAAAACTACTTAGAATTTTTTTTATTTTATTTTTAAATCTTGCGCCTGTAGTTGAAAAAATATTTCAGTTTTTCTATTACGTCTGCAAATCTTCTAAATCGTAACCACTAATTAGGAAGCGACATCGTTGTCACCGGGACGACTATGGTTTAATTATAAAAGTGTACCCCTGCGGGTTATCGATCTGAAAAGAAAAACCGAAAGAATGAGAAATCATTTTATATTCAATAGAATGGAAGGACGAAATGGCAGCCGATGAAGCTTTAGGAGTCTAACTTCTGTATCAAAACTGGGTCAGGCTCGGGTTTTATTGCTCCCTATTTTATAACATACCATTAGGTCCTAAACCTATTGTAGGAGATTGGCAGATACAAATCTCTAATGAAACAAGAACTCCAATGAAAACTCCCATCTTTAACTGGCGGTTTTCCATGGAAAATTTATTTTACTCCGGAAAAATGACAGCCGCTTAGGGAATTCACTTCAAAAGATTTGCCGTCAAGGAAAGAGTTCTTTTCAGACCCCCCAATTTTCCAGATCACATCCTCGCTCAAGTGGATTGTTTTAGAAGTTACGGATATTGATTTTATATTATACGTTTGATATTAATATGATTAAAATTGCCTATTTTATTTTTATTGTTCTGAGTTTTTAAAATCATTAAATGATCATAATTTTCATATGGCTGAGTTTGATGTGTTTAGATACAATATTGTATATTTATTTACTCTTCTCTTTTTTTTTTTACATTAATTCTCTCCCTGTTTGGAAGTAGAAATATTTGTTTCTATTTTTCTCTATGTGTAGGGAGAATGGTGTTCCTTCCGTGAATGAGTATTTTAAAATTTTAATATTTATTTTTAATAGCCCTCGAAGATTGGTGTCGTAATTGGAGGATTAAGATAAATTCCAACAAATCCCATCAAATCACCTTTGCCCTTCGTCGTAAACCTACTGACTGCCCTACAGTTTCATTTAACGATGTTACTCTTACCCCTGTCGAACAGATCCGCTACCTTGGACTACATTTGGACAAGCGATTAACCTGAAATCCTCACACCAGACTGAAAAGACAGGAAACTGCTCGTCGATTTCGACTATTACTTACTACACTTACTAGACAAACGTTCTAAACTCCCAACACATTACAAAGACTGATCTACATGACTGTAATAAGGCCAATCTGGACATACGGTCTAAACTCCCAACACATTACAAAGACT
>NW_027110658.1:176914-220215 GCF_000696795.3 Halyomorpha halys | reverse complement strand
CTGTAACACTCCAATTTAACTTAGATCAGATTTACTAAATGTATTATAATGTACAGTTGTAAATAGCAATAAATAAATATTTAAAATAATATATATTTATTTTTAATTTTGATGAGATACATTAAATATTTATTTTCAATTTTGACATACCCAGCATACTATAATTAGTCAAAAAAGTTTTTAAAACTTATATATCATATATATTGGTATAGTATAATCTAAATTAAACTATGATATATTGTGTCAAGTTATGATTTCATTTTATTTTATTCTTTTACTTTCTTTTTTCTTTTTCCTTATTATTTATATATTTTCGTTGTTTTTTTAATTTTCTATTTTTTTTTTCATTATTTTCCTATATATCTTTAAATATACTTTCTGTCTCAGCCCTTAAATATATTTTTCCTTTACAAGTATGAAATAAAATTTAACTACAAAATAAATTGATAAAATTTTAAATATTGTAATAATTTATGTACATCATAATCTAATATAGTTTCCCACTCATGTAATATTTAATAATAATCTATAAATACAATCAGTAAATATTTACAAGTAAATAAATATATAAAAATAAAAATAATAGACGTAAAAATTGAAAAATATAACTAGTGATAAATAAAAAGAGTAATAAATATTAAATTGTATTTCTTTAGGGTAAAGAAGAGCCAGTTAATCCAAAGTCAACAAAATAAAACACTTCAAAATTAACTTAAATAATAATTTAGACAAAATTAGAAATACAATTAAAAATTGAATATAGGTAATATAATAACTATTAAATCTGTACAAATACAACCCATGAAGGGTGAGGGGTGCAGAACTTTGTAAGCAAGTACTGTTAAATGACTAACGGTTGTGCAAGGAGGTGATTTGGTCAGAATTACGCAAGACAGCCAGATTTTTTCCACAAGTGTACACACTTCATGAAGCTAGGTAGACCCTGGAGGGCTCCCGAGCCCACAGGGTTGATTCACGGCCAGAGTAACAGAATAAATAATTATCACAGCAGGATACAAACCCGTGTCCATGGAATTACTGAGCCACCCCGATATTTATATAGGTAATATGCATATTAATACATGATGAATTTAAATTTATTAGAATAATTTATAATGATATTAAAAAAATTAGATACACGATCTAATTTAAGTACGATATTTAAAGATTTTAATTGTACCAGTAAATTCAGTAATTTTGTTTTATTTTACCGAAATTATTGTTTTCTTAACATTTTTTTTTCTTTTATCCTGTCGATTAATCCGAGAAGCCGGTTAAACAGGTAAGTTATTTCATACTTCTTAGTTTTTTACTCATATGAATACTGAATAACTGTTGTCACAAAAGAAACGACTTCCCCACGCTTGTGGTACTCCCTGTTCTTGACTCATATGTGACTAGGATTAGTACTGACGCACAAGAAACTACTCTACAACGGTGATCCACATCAATACGGAATTGGAGTCATTTCACACCTCTTCAGTTTTAAATTATTTGAAACTAGGATAAATACTCACCCTTATAAAAAAAAAACTCTTGTACCACATTTGTGGTGTGGTCCGTATTGTAGAGACGAAATTTTTATTTTAAAAAAATAATTTTTATTTTTAAATTAAATAATTTTTATTTTATAATTTAAAAAAACAACTTTAAGAACCCCCTGAATATGATTGGCTGAGTCATAATTTGAAACGGGTTAAGTTGACGTTAAAGAATTAAAAAAAAAGGATGAAATAAGTTAATCCATTATACTATAAAAATTATTATTATATGGGAGACAGACCATAGAGGTCTAATTCCTCGAGCGATGTATTAGGAAATAAACACATCACGCGTTTCTTGATGTGGTTTTTTCATAGGGTAGGTTCGTCTATTCTTTATGAGTGCCCATTGGCTAACGGGCCTCACAAATGCCCGGGGGGAGGTTGTGAGTGAGTTTTGTTAAAATTGTATACTTGAAAAAAGCCCGGGTGGGACCGTGACTCGATCTGACAACCTTTAGGTTGGGACCGTTGGGAAGCCATTGATTTAAAAATAAATAATAATAATATCTTATCTATAAAGAGTTATGTAAATTTACTAAATACATGAATAAATTGAATTTATAATTAGTTTTTTCGTGTTTCTACGTTTTTCATGAAAGTATTTAGAATTTTACTTTCATTTACCTATATATGGGAATATAGTAAGGGGAGTATTTTTATCGTGTAAGAATTACTGTTTTGGAACTAGTAAGGATGAATTTCAACAGAAAGTAAGATAGTTTGTGAATGTTGTGTGATATGCCCATCACACAAGATTTTTTTTCTGTGTATGAGTTCAATTTATTCCTGATTTTACTTATTTATTTTATTCCGATTCCAACTACTCAAGTAAGCAATAACTTTATTTTATCGTCTAAGATATTTATTGAAGATTTATTAATATATACATTAATTAGCCTTTAAGGTTGATAAGGTTTTTATCAACAAGAGATGGATAATGTATCTTCGAAACATAACTTCAGATTGGGTTTATAAAAGTCTCTAAACTAAAGGAAGAGGACCGGACCACACTCTCTCTTAATGTCCAAAATGACTTTATTTATTTATGATATTTTTTTTATTTATGACTACTTGTGTATGCTTTTATACTCAGTACCTATATAAATATATCCCTGTTGTCTCAGTAATGAATTCACTAACTCTCTTTTTTAACAAAAAGAATGTTACTAAACCGATTGGTCATAGAAAACCACTTTGTTGAAGTTAGGTCTTCAAAAAAAGATTTCCTATTTCCTCCTGTTGTATAGTGATACCTAAGACCTCTTCCCTAAACTCATCCATATAAAATCTCGGCTAAGGCTTGCCTTGTGTAATATCTTTACCCTCTCATCAATATTCAGCAAGAACATCTCCCTCGAAACAAGTCGTTATTTCTAGACCTAAGAAAACATTGGCCGTAAAAGAGGTCCCATACTTAGTTACTCGCGTAACTTCGCTCAAAACATCTCAATCAAAAAACAAAATAAATATATGAGAAATTTTGGAGGTGTTGTATGCAATTTTCCCTTGGGTTATTTCTGGATTGAGAACCGAATTCTATGATTTCATAATAATTACCTATAAAACAGTTATTAAAGCCATCTCAAAATTGACTATGTCTTTCTGAAGGAAAGCTTTAAAAAAGAAAAAACACAACACGCTGGCTGGAAATATAAACATTTATTTTGCTAAGCTGAAAAAATAAAATAAAAAATTAAGAAATAAAATGAAGAACAAAATTTAAAATGAAATAAAAGAACTGACAAAATTTACAAAGTCCATAAACATAAAATAAATTACTACTGGACGATGTGTCAGAGGCGATAGGTCGTGAAAGTTCCGCTCCGAAAGAACAGAGAGACGATCCTTTCGAAGCTCTTGGTTCACACGTTGGTGGGCCCACGTCTATACGGCGCTCTAATAACAATTCATGCAGCAAGGGTCTGGTGACGATTCGTACCCAACTACACAAAGGCGACTGAGCGACTGACCTTACGCCGTAGATTGTTGATATTGTTGTGGCACAAGTATAAATAAAGCTCCTTCTTTTAATACAAAAGGTTTAGGTGCGCTTATGCGATCGAGTTTTTCTCTTTCAAGAATAATAAATAAATCTACCCGAAAGTAGAGGATGACCTTTGCAAGATTTGTAATATCACATCTTACTTTTGTAAATGCGCGAATATCGTCTGCCATTCCCTTTAGTAAATTTATCAACTGTTGATGTACTATCATTTCTTTTCATATCTGAATCAACGAAACTTTGAGTGGTGAACTATTTAAGAAACTAAAGACATAATCAGGATTGTGAGGACATTACAGAATAATCGATTAGAGATAGGACATCTCACGTCAACTATCTTATGAAGACTTAATTAATAGTGATAGTACTTCTTTAGTCAACTGTTTGCAGAAGGAAAATGTTGATTAAGTTCAAACTTGTTTTTTTTTTTTTTTTAGTGTGCATTAGGTTGACGTGAATTCGTGGCTTGCTCTTCTGACAATGCCTTAACTGGTAAAAGATTAGTGAGTCAGTAATTTACTGATAAAACTGTCAAAACTCTCAGTTTTGTTTAACATATTTTAATATAAATTAAATATATACTTTTCTTTTGTATCATGTTTTTCCTCTTTTTTTTATCCTTTCTTTTTTTATAAACCCAAGACTTCTTGTAATTCAATGATTTGTTTTTTAAACTCTTAGAATAGATATAAGAGATACTATATCAATATATTTAAAGTTATAAATAACTTTGTCTTGTTTATTTCCCATCCCTGTATAGAATTCTTAGTGAATCTGAGTACTGCTGCATCCACGTGTGGTCATGTTGTTATTTTCTAAGAAACTTTAGAAAAAGAAAAAAAAATGGAATGGATTCATTCGGATTATTCAAAAACACAAACATCCTGACACCGACCCTCAAGGGATGTTGTTGTTCCGGCAGGGTCCCCTAGGGGCCAAGAAAGGGCAGGAGTGTGTTGAGGTTAGCTGGAAGGGGGTGGATCAATATAAGGGGGTGCGTCCGACGGCAAACATCCACGGCACCACACACACACACGCACGCACGCACTCGTATAAACAAACAATTCCTTTAATTCAAATCACCGTCTCTCCTTCGAAGCACTTCGGTATATAACCGCCCAATGGTCTTCAAGTCCGCGAGCTCCGACAAGGATCTATTCCCATCCATCACATGCTTCCAGCGACGATAACCAATGTAAACATTGTGACAGGCAACCTTCCGATGATATAAAGTAAATAGGTCAAAAGATTAAAAAAGTAATTTAATGAAAGTCAAGCCGATCGAAAAGAATATTGCTGCTTCAATGAAAAATTTCCTGTCTAAAACCGAATGTAAACAAAAGAAGTGTGTAAACAGACAAAATCATATTCCATGAGCCCTAAAACATGAAATCTTATGATCCATTATCTAATTACGAGGAATTTATTTCTATTTATAAAATGGAACTCGAAATCCATTTTGTTTAAATTCTTATACCAAGGCCCAAAAACGTCTCAGAAGTCAAATGGCATAATTACCTGTCCCTAGAAAACGCGTTTGTAAATAAACCAAGGTGGTCAATGGGCAAAAGCTGGTGAAAAAGAGCCAAATGGCTGTCCCAGTCCTGCGGTGTAACATCTTAAAATTTTATTTTGAGCTATCCATTTAATCTCAGAATTAAGGATAAGATCAATACGGTTCAAAACTTGAACATCTCGAAATATGTTTTTACTTACATTTTATGACATATCTTTTACTATTACTCTATGTTTTACTGTATAGATCTTAAACTTATTGTTCAGATTACATGCATATGATGTTAAACTATTGAGCTGCGACAGAGAAACGCTTATCACTAATCGAAGTTAACTAACCGGGATTATTTCAGTTAAATCTCGTTTAAAGGATTATTTAAAAAGAAAATCACTCCTAACTTATTAATTGACTCTTCATTTTCATTAAAATATGAATTGAAATGTTTTATTAGAAAAGAATGGAACATAAAATAAACTTAAAGGACAGGGAATATCCTTTTTTGAACTTCTTTATTGTAATACCTCGTGTAATTTAATTAATTTTGAAAAAAAAAAAATTTACCTCATGATAATCTGATACAAAAACCATCAATTATAAATAAATAATGATAAAGCTTTACATCTTTATTTTAAAGTAGTAAGGTTATGTTGAAGTATATGACTATGCCACATATAAATATTTTATATTTTTTTATCCAACTAATTAAATAAAATTTAATTAAATACAACGATTTTCATCATTTGAACCCCTTCTCTCTAAAAAATTCTGACTTTTCAGATCAGATCCATTGTATTTCTCCCACTGTCAATCTTTAATATGACTTTTGATGAAAACTTCCATCGTTAAAGATTAGTTAAAAAACTTTCGTTTTCCGGGTTTCACAAGTTAATTTTTGTTTCAATGGTAACTGTTTGATTTGTTGTTTTTGTCTAACATGTTTTCACCTAATGAATAATATCATATAAACATACGTAAATGATAATTAAAAAATAATCAACTTATAAAGTTTAAAACTACCTGTACCTCAACAACCCATAAAGGGTCTTTGGTTCTGTACTGTTGGAATAAAGTACTTGATGAGACATCACCATTTCTAGACCAACGGATGAGTAGGGAGGTGATATGGTCAGGATCCCACTCGACCCCAATTGTTTTTCCCAAATTAAGGTTACTCACTTAATATGGGGTGTGCACAGATTGGTTGTCCTTAGGGTTCTCCCAATCCCAGGATCGATTATCGGCTGATGTAACAGAATAAATAACAATTTGTCAAGGTACATAAATTAAATAAGATAAAAAAAAAAAGGAATACGTTGTGTAAGATTATTAGAGTTGGAAGAAATTTATCCTTATATTGTTGGTACATTCCTTTTCAAGATGAGAAAATCTCTCCTACATTCCGTCTTATGGTTCTGTGCATGACAATATACACAAAGTTCCTTGCATCCTTGTGGATAAACATAAAACTCTAATGTCTGAAGAGTCTTTACTTTCGTTCGAGTGGGAAAGGAGGCACGTGTCTACGATAATCAGTTTCATTATTTATTGATTACGAATCTACCAAACAACCCAGCGATGTGTTTAAATAGGTAGCCAATGGCACTGCGTCCCGTTGGACATACAGGCTTAAGTAAATAGGCTTTAATAACAGAACAAATAAAAAGTATCTATATCATTTGAAAGGTAGAACTTTCAAAACTTTCCCTTCCCTTTAGAACCAACAAAACTTCCCAATTTATTTAATAAATTCAAAACGGAATTTAAAACAATAGTTATATTAAATTGTTAAATGTAAAAAAGTTTTAGCAGTAAAGAAAGAGGGTGTGCTGCTTTATTGGATTTCGTCGTAATTCTGCTTTGTTAAATATAAGATCTTTTTTCTTCTTGTTAAATATTTGTTCTTTTCATTATTGGATTTCATGAAAAGTTCGTTTTATTTATTATTTGTTATTTTACGTAAATATATATTCTTTTCATTATTGAATTTTATCCTAATTCTGTTATTAAATATGTACTTTTTTCTGGTAAATATTCCATTTTTTTCTTTCTTGGTATCTTTGTTTAAAACATTATTTCGATTCTTCATTAAATTCCCATTAATTCAAACAAAAATTATCTAAATCATAAAAGAAAAAATTAAGAAAATTACAATAAAAATAATACACAATATTCACAATAAGCCTGAATAATTAGGAACTCCTAATTAAGTTTGCCTCCTAGTCAAAGTATACTAGCATTTCTTTCTGCTACGTTGCTGGCTTTGAAAGCCAGTGGAGGCCGAGTGAGGTCGCTATATAAGGTGTATAGTCATCTACTAAATTCATGGCTCTGGTTGTTGTAGATGCTTTATATTTTTAAATTTGACTATTTTTTGCTGGTTTAAATTCAGTGTTTTATACAATTTAAATTGCTATACATTAGTTTTAAATCGACTTTGGAATTAATTTGATCGTGTACCTCTCTTATTTTTTTTAAATTTCATGAAGATTTCTTGTATTTGAAACAATTCTCGGGCCACTGCTGATGTACGGCTGTGAAGTCTGGGGAGCGGCATCCTTTACGAAAAGGAAACAATTACAATCTTTTCAAAATAAAGTACTAAGAATCGCAGTTAATGCTCCTTGGTTTATAAGAAATAGCCAATTGCATCGGAAATTACATATGGAGTCAATAGAGGATTACATCAAAAAACCTACAACCTACAACTTGGGAAACCCAACCTCAACTCGAAGACTGAAGCCGAGGCTGCTGCAGGACATTCTGTTATAAATTCAATACTTGTTAATTCATTGGTCACACTACCTGTATTGTACTTATTATTATTTTATTTTTTTCTTCTCTCGTGCCTTTTTCAAATTAACTTGTTTCTTTTTACCATAAGAGGGCAATTGTTTGTTTTATTTACGTGTACCAATATCATTATTTTTTGTTATTATTTTTATTTATCTCTTTTATTAAGAAGCATTATTCTTATCTATTTATTTTATCTTTTTTTTTTAAATTATAACATTGTATATAGTTAGGGGTGTCTTTTGTATGAGACTATACCCTCCCCCCCTCCCCATAATCAACTGTTAAAAAAAATAAAATATAATGTAACGGTTACATCTACCATGTAAGGCCCACCAGGCCGATCTGGTATAAAATAAATAAAATTAAAAAAAAAAAAAGATTTCTCTAATGTTGAAAATTATTATGAGCACACGGGGGGGGGGGGGGACTCGTGGTGAACGGATAATTTAAATAAGGTATTATTGGCATCAAGGAAAGGATTCAAAGAGTAGAAGAACTCTAAATGAAGCAGGAAGGATGAATGGGTTCTGATCCTGCTTTATGGCTTTACTGCCTCGAGAATGATGGTAAAGTTTATTTAGTGGTCTGGACATTGCTTGCAACAATATAAATCGTTGTGACGCAATATTACTAGGAACAGGAGATGGAGTGATTCTGCATTTTTGGCCGAACATATAATTCTGTTATATTAAAAAAACAAATTTCTATTAACTTAATATATAAGTAATATAATAAAAAATAAATCTGTATGGATACAACCTTTTTCGTAAGGAAGTACTATTACTAAATCAACGGTTGTGCAAGATGGTGATTTAGTCAGAATCACTCTCGACCGCCAGATTTTTACCCAATTAAGGGGGTACTCAATTCAGCTATAATGTTTATATATTAATTATATTATCATATGGAAAAATTTAATCCTTTATTATTTCTTAAAATGTTTATTACAACGGACGTTTCAAACTATCCCAGCTTATGTTCAACCTTTTCACTATCTTTTATAACACATTCTTATCCATATCCTTGCTTTGTTATATCGTTTAGTTTAAAATAAAATTTCCTTATGTGATGTACATATTTCATCCACCTAATGTCCTATTGTTATTGTTACGTTGTTGTTTTTATTTTCCAATATGTTTAATAATATATATATTTTCTAAAGCTAAACAAAGTAGTAAGTTAAATTATGGAAAAAAAGTAATAAAGATTTAATAAATAAAATAGTTGATTTTTTCTTGAAATATATAAAAGATGTTTTCTTATATTTAAAAAAAAAATCCTACTGCTTTATACATGTTAACTATTATATAGTTTAAGTAAATTGAAAAAAATACTGAATATATAATATGAAATAATGTCTTTCCTATTACGTTAAAATATTTCTTAATTAAGGTTTACTATTTTTTTTTATATTGTACGAACCATATTTTTGTAAAACCTTTTGACATACTACTTACAATACTAAAAATTAACAGTTAAAACTATTATTTTTTAATATTTTTTTTTTATAGAAGGTGAATAGTTTTTATTTAATGTGTTCAGTTTTTGGAGTTTTCAACTTGAACCCCATTCATAATCCTTGTGACTGCTGTAATGGTTTTAAAAAATTATCTTAAGAAAAGTATTGATTTTCCGTAATTGATTCCATAAATTTAAAGAGAGATTTTTGTTTTCATTTATTTTTTTTTTTTTAGTATGAATGTGATCATTCATCACTATTATCTATTGCCGACTACTGTGTGGCAGATTGTAATATCTATCAATAAATAATAATTTAAAAAAAAAAAATCCATAAACCGTTTTTTGGATATATCCGATCGGAATAACCAGATCTCTGCTGTACTCGCGTTGCTTTTTAAATTATTTCACATTTTCTCATAATGGTGGATTGCTGACCTAGCGTTCTTGTTATAGCATTAGTAATAAGGTTTCTCATTTTAAAAACAAATATAAATGTTAATATACCTTAATGTAGGGTTTCTTTGAAGGAACTACTTTTTTTACATATTGTATTGAACATCAATAGCCTTTTAAAGGTTACTTATTTATAAATGTATTCTCCTTTTCATGAGGGGATGTATTTTCATTTTTGTCAAGCGGAAACATCAGGCTGCTTTGAAGAAGAAATTACAGAGGTAGAGTAGTCAAACCAAACATCGTGCCCATTAGGAGATAAAAGCATCGGTAGATAGCAAAGATAGGACATAATAAATTCGCATGGAGATTCGTAACATGAGGAATGGAAAATGAAAATGTCAGTTCCGACTTCAAATAGAATATTCCGTTCAATCTTTTTACTTTTTTATTTCATATCAATAAACAGTACATTAGTCTTTTTTAAATATTTTATAATCAAAAAATTATTGAACAAAGAGATTTTCGACGAGCAGTTGTCATAATAAATAACTAAATCAACATAGCAGTAGAACCCCGTTCATCTGAAATAACGTGTCATGGGCTATTTCGGATAAGAGATGTAAAACTCAGTAACTGAAAAACAATATAAATTTTTTTTTTTTTTTTTTTATTTATTTATTTATTGTAATTTACAACTGTACAAAATAATACAATAAGTAAATATGTTGTATGTTTCATATACACTTGAAAATCTTGGGAAGGAACCACCCATTGGTGGTACTTGAAACATTAATTTAAACTAGAAGGTCCCGTGGCCATCTTCTTTTCAGACGCCTCGGAGGATTATCAGGGATTGTTAAGGATGAAAGATTAAGAATTAATGGGTTAGGATGGTTAAGGAGTTTGGAATAAAAAGACGCATATCTGTTTTGGGTCAAATCTGCAACGAATGGGATGTTAAGGTCTTTATGAATGAGTTTATTTGTGACGTAATAAGGAGCATCGTAATAAGGAGATTTTGGATTGTAACGATTGGATGCGGGAAGAATTTGATGGTTTGGTGGAGCCCTAGAGCTCAAATCCATAAGTCCAAATTGGACTGATTCAATATAAATATTAAAATAGGTTTTTATTACGTACATAAATAAATAGGAGTGTGCATTTTATCTATTTTTTTATATTTTGTTCAGTCTGCTGAAGAAAATGGATATTAGTCTAAGGGTATTAGCGTAAATAACAGGCGACCACTAGTTCTACAAGACCCTGTTTCATAATGGAAGCTTATAGTATTAGTTCAAAATACAAGTATAGAAACAAAGTGTTAATTACACTAATACTTATTTTTTTCATAATAGAGAGCACTATTTGTGATATTACAGAAGTTAAAAAGTACTAAAGTACAAGTTACTATTGTACAAGTCAGTGTAATTGTATTAAGTTAAATCGACAAGACTAATAGTATTTGTACTTTATTATGAAACTGGGCCCTGGTTGCGAATGTTGCGAGCCGCTGCACCGCTACTTTCCTTATCATTTCTTTACTTCGTTGACAACTTGTACCGTGGTTTTTGTGAGTTTATATACGTTTTTTGTTGCCTCTGAAGTCGTTTTTCCCATATCTCTCCGATGATTTTATCAATCAAATGATAACTATTTGGGAATTGTCTTATAAGGAAGAAAACGCAATCAAGTATTTCCAAATTAAGGCCTGGTCTCGCATGCTCAATCTTAAAGTAAAAGAGGTGACATTGTTGATTTTGATTGTGAACAATAATGGAGCAATGGATTCTGTCCGGGATTATGTCACTATGGAAAAAATATATATTTTTCTACGAGTACTTTAATTTCTATTATGTTTAGTTCTTTAGTCATTTTTTCGTGTTTATTGTATGTGTTAAATTGAATTGCATGGTTAGGCAATTAATTCCTTAATTAGCTCTAAAATATTGATTTTTTTTTTCCTTTTTTTTAAAAGAAAGTTTTTAATTTTGTCTGGATGATTAATATTTATTGAATGAGTCAGAAAAAGACTAAATAGTCCATTTTGTTCAAAGGGGACTAAATCTAATCCACCCTGAAATAAATAAAAATATGCGATTAGGAAAGTTTTAAAAATTCAATGTATTTGAAAGAATCAGAAGTCAGAAATGTAATAAGAATCTTTTATATCTTAGTTCCTCACTCATATTGTTTTTCTGTGAGCGTATTAACTGAGACATATCCTATAAGAACTAGATCTCGGCCCGAAATAGTCTCAACACGAGATAGACAAGACAGGGAGGGGTAGGTGGGGTGTCATATGGTGTTGTTCACTAGCTTGTCAATTCCGTACTTGCCAAGACACAGGTGTTATTGTGGTCTCTTTTTTTTTTTTACGTCTTTTCATTTTAACAACTTTTATTAGTGTCACTCCTTCATTCTCTCTCTCTCTCTCTCTCTCTCCCTCTCTCTCTCTCTCTCTCCCTCTCTCCCTCTCTCTCTCCCTCCCTTGGCAAATTGAATATTTTGCTCACCTCCACAGATCTTTTACGAAATCTGGATTCTTCAGCCCTTGATGGAAGAGCTATAATCTACTATTTCAATTTCTATTTCAAATTTCATTGAAAGTAATCGTAAAGATTGTCATCATCACAATCAATTATATTAAAAAAAATAGTGCAAATCGTCAACTATGAGATAAATGCTCACGTGAGAACTCTTAAGGGACAACAAAGGAGGACACTCCGGCCGGGTTAGTAATATGATTTGGAATTTATAATTTTTTTATGACGGGTATGGAGTGTGAAGTCAAAATATCACAACTGGAGAGAGGTTATATGAAACTGATTTTCTACTGCTACAATTATTTTCAACATTTGAGGATTATTCTTTCAAAAAGTTAAAATATCTTAATTTTAGAAGGTTACTTTAAAAAAAAAATTATTATTATACCTCATCTAAATATGATAAATTTTCATTTAAAAAATTGATTTTGAACTCATATTTGAATGAATAAAACTTAAATTTTTAAATAAGCTGAATATGATTTAGATGTAAAATTTTAATTTATCAAAAAAATATTTTCGAAAAATCGAGAATTTGATATATTAATTTTTTATAGTATACTCCTCATTTTTATTTATCCTGTACGGTGTGGGAGTGACGAACCCACCCTATGAAAACCACGTCAGGAAACGCCCGATGTATTTCCTAAGCACATCGTGCGAGGCCTTGGACCTCCACGGTCTGTCGCGCCAATAATAACACGCTTACTTGAAGCCATTTTTTGTTTATTATTTATAGTTATTAAGTATCTCTCATCGACTAGTTTGTTTGTTGTTAAAGAATTCTTTCTTTTTTTTATTGTTCTCAACACTGCTATCTCTGACTGCATTTTGGAATCGCCTTATATTTTATGATTTGCTAATAAATACTGATTTCCATATTCGCATTTATCCTATGCCCATTCATTTTATTCATGAATATGTAAAATCATCATTACTACCAATTGCCCAAGATTCTGACAGTTTAAAAATTTAAAAAAATATATATAGAATACTGACTGATAGCTGAACAGACGACTGAACAATTCCCGTAACAAATCATTCGACATTCCACGACTCCGGGGTGTAAGATTTCTCTAAATAGAGCTATTAATAATATCTGACTTGTCATTTCGTATACAGTTTCCAATCCTTTACAAATATCTTTCATCATTTATAACAACCCCTCGTTTTATTTTCTGTTTTTTTTTTTCCCTTGGATTTAAATCATTCAAATTCAGGACTAATGATAAGAGCGAAATGATATTTTAAAACGATAGTGCTCTCCTTAAGAGAAAAATAACATGGCGTGGCTCGATATTAGCACACGGACCTCCTAGTCTATTAATCATTCTCAACACCACTCACTTTAATCGTGTTATTAAAGAAATCGATTTAAATTTGGCAAGCGATATTTATGTTTTAATATTAAGTTAATGTATCACACTTGTGTTGAGTAAATATGATCAATACTCGTGAATAACAATATATAGATCATTCTTTACTGCAACGATTGCATAATATAGTTTTATAATTTTTATTCCATTCTTGTTTTAACTCATTTTAATCTTTGCATTGATGATTAAAAGATGTGTAAGGATGATTTTCAAATAATAGAGAGTTCAATTCCAAAAAGTATGAAATTCATGTTATGTGTTTTCTTTTAGAAAGATATGTTTCAAAATTATAAAAAGTGGAAACAAATTTTTACTAAATGTGTAATTTCTTCATAGGACAAAATATCAAACATATTCAGGATGAGAGTTTAATATTTTTTTTTTTTTGGTCAAGTGGTCAAAATGAAAAAAATTACAAGTAATAATTATTAAAAATTACCTGACGAAAATATTGTTTCTCAAGAAAATAAAAAGAACTTTTTTTTTTTTTTTAGTTGATCTATATTCTCTTCAACTTATATTTTAATTCGTGTAATGCCATTATTTTATACTATTACAAAATTTACAGCTTTATAAAAGTTCCAATTAATCGAAAAACTAAACACAATCAACAAATAATATTTATACGTAAATTAAAAATATACAATGGTAGACCTGAGAAGATATAAAATATTTTTAATTCTTTGATATAAATATCTTTGTGAACGTGATTCACTTAAATGTTTAACCTTATTCAAACCTTCCGTAACAGCAAGTAAGAAATTCACATTTTGTGTTTTCTTTTACAAGTATTTAAAATAATAATTACGATTTTCTTTGATTTTTAAATAATATAACTTTTTCTCGAGTAGCGGTACTTAGTTCACTTGTTTTCGGCATTAGGATCAGTTAAATTAAAACGATCTTAATAGATTGAAATATTTTATAATACTGATAGAAAAGAACAGAATTAATACTCAAACATACAAAACAGAGCAAATAGTGTACAAATACTTTTTCCTTGTGTTTATATTATGTTTAAATAACTTTTTATTATGATCAATATTTTAAATTGAATTTATACTGTTTTTTAGCAAGATACGTTTAAAAATGTGTAATTATTTTTTTATATAAATAATTTTAATTAAAAAATTAAAAAACCCACAACAACAGAAATCAATTTTTACGAAGTTTGTAATTTTCACATCCTACCTAATTTTTTTTTAGGGCAAAAACACCTACCAAACATTTTCAGAATCAGCGTTTAAAAATGTTTTGTGGTTAAGTGTTCAAAATGAAACAAATTACAAATAATAATTACTAAAAATTATCTGACAAAAATATTGTTTCTTGAAAAAAAATGAAAAACTTTTTTTTTGTAGTTGAACTATATTTTCTTCAACTTTCAGTGGTAAGGCACTGTTCTACTAACTACTACTACTAAAGTACCAGGTTTCGAATCCGGCTGTGGTAGATAATTATAATCTGTTTCACTGTCGGAGTCCACCTAGCCTCATGAAATGGTTACTCTTCATGTCCATGATTCTGACCAAATCACCTCCTTGAACAACCGTTGGTCTAGTTACAGTACTCCCTTACCAAGTACTGCACCCCTTACTCCTCATGGAGTGTACAGATTTTTTTTTGTTTAAATGCCCTGATTTAATTATAATAATGCCATTTCATACCGTCACAAAATATACGTTTTAGCCGGAAAAAAGTTAACAAATATTATTAAATACGTAAACAAAAACATAAATAATACGAGACCTGAGGGGATATATAATATGTT
Source organism: Halyomorpha halys (assembly GCF_000696795.3). Lineage (NCBI taxonomy): Eukaryota > Metazoa > Arthropoda > Insecta > Hemiptera > Pentatomidae > Halyomorpha > Halyomorpha halys. The sequence continues at coordinate 204,813 of NW_027110658.1, read as the reverse complement.
TATCTCTCTTATATTTTATATAACATAACTTTGTGACTAATAATTTTATACGTAACTTTGTGAGAATACGTCACTCACTTAAATGTTAAACCTTATTCAATTTTTTCAAATAAAAATCTTGCATTATACCAGTGTAACCTGAATCTGTTTTTGACTGTCAATCTATTAAATTGGATATACCTGTCTTCCCATGTAGGGACTTTTATTGGGCTCAATAGGTGTAGGGAAACTGACGGTAGGTTTTTCCTTATACCTGCAATGACAGGAATATTTCCGAGCAAATAGCCCCGGTTAGGTTCTTTATTCCTTGACTCTTTGTCAAGGAATAAAGAATGTTATCTTTAAACATATAACTTAGCTCTACCATAAAATTTAATCAAATTTTACCTTAGGTCCCGATGTTGTAATAGTTTCCCATTTCAATATAATCGTAGCAATGAATTCGGACCCAAGAAAGGAGTTAATAATAAAGTTCAAATATTAAATATATTTTATCTGTAAAATCTTATTACACAGGATGAATAAAACTTTAAAATATTAGCTATAGAATATAGTGGTAGAGCATTTAAGCGGATTGACCTGTGTACAAGAGGAGAACCTAGTCATCATGAATGGTCAAATATAGACTATTTCTAATGTTGTGTGTAAAACAACGAAATCTGAAAATAAAGTTCAAATATTAAATATATTTTTTCTGTAAAATCTTATTTATTTTTTTTTAACCCTTATTCTCATCTTGAAATTTAAATTCTAAAATCCTGAGCAGTTGGAGCCTAATTTTTTTTTCCCTTTAACACACCGATTAATAATAGAGTTGAACTAGCATTGACAGCAAAGACAGGTGAAGTCGTAGCATCATCAACATGGAAAGATGTTATTTCTTGGATGAAAGAAATTTGATGGCAAGAGTGACAACAAGGATGGTCCAACAGACAGTGAAACGTCCAACCAGAAACTCGAATCTGCTAAAGAGAGATGTTGAATTAATCCGTTTTCGACTAGGCCATACTCGACTCACTTTCGAATTCCTCTCGTATCCAATCCTTACAATCCAAAATCCTCAATGCTCCTTACTTTGTTACAAATAAAACCATCCATAAAGACCTAAATGTTCCTTATGTAACCGATCTAGCCCGAACCCGATATCATCCCCTCCATTATAAACTCACTAACCACCCAAACCCACTAATTTCTAACCTTGCTTCCTCTTCCATTCCTAGAAATCCTCCGAGGCGCCTGAAAAGAAGATGGCCTCGTGACCTTATATTGTAAAATCTTTTTAGAATTCTACCAACGGGTTGTTTCTCTACATGCTGTATCATATCATTATCTTACTTCAAATTTGCTTTTTTTATTTTATATACAGTTGTAAATGTCAATAAATACACAAAAAGGCCATTGTAGTCTTAAAAAGAATAATTTATTAATGTTACCAAATTTTCGCACATTCAGGCATTAGTGTATATTGGAAAATAATTGAATGAAATAATAGTTGGACACTAATTATTCTTTGAATGTATAATCCTCTAATAATGCTTGAATGAGCGAAAATTATCATAAGATTAATAAATTATTCTTTTTTAAGACTCAATGGCATTTTTGTGTATTTAAAGCTTAATAGATAAAATAATTCTCGGGTATAGCTCAGTCAGTTGTCAAAAATCACTGCGAATATTGTCAAGCACTGTTGTAAAAGCAAATATATATATATATATATATTTGCTTTTACAACAGTGTTCGACTATATTCGCAGTGATTTTTGACAACTGACTGAGCTATACCCGAGAATTATCTTATCAAATAAGCTTTAAATACACAAAAAGGCCATTGAAGTCTTAAAAAAGAATAATTTATCAATCTTACGATAATTTTGTTATTATTAATAAACAATTGAAAAAAATAAAAAATAAAAATTTGTTTTAAAATATACTTTTGTCTTATGTCTAAAAGAATCAGTTGATACAAGTACAATTGCCAGTAAAGTTAATTTACATCGGCTATCGGAAAATTCTTTGAGTAGAGTGGCTTGTAATATTATTCGTGCATAAATATGCGAGGAAGGAAATGTATAGTACTTGTGCAGTCTAGAGCGGTTGTGGTCTGAGTTGTTTTGTTTCGGTAGCTTTTATCTTGTTTATCCCGAGTCGTGTGTGGGATAAAAAAAGTTTCAGACGGTCCCCGAACAGCGCACATTAAATGATAAAAATACTTAAAGAAATAAAAATATGAATGAAAAAAACAACCCGATAACCAACCAGCATACCTGCTTGGAATGAATTTCATTATTTATCCCAAAATCCTCAAGAACACCTTTAGTTGAGAGATATGATACTTTTTTTTCTATTTTGAAGGAACTCGTGCAGCACTAGTTATTGAAGCTGTAAAACTAAAATCCTTCCAAAAATCATAAGCATAGGCCGGATTTTCATGTTACATTGTATTAAAAATCCATTACAAAAGACTGATCTTCATGACTATTATAAGGCCAACTGGACATAAGGAATTGAGCTATAGGGCTCCACTAAACCATCTAATTCCTCTCGAATCCAATCCTTACAGTCCATAATCCTTCGTTAAATCCTTAATCCTCCTTACTTTGTCACAAATCAAATCATTAATCAGGACCCCTCAATGTTCCCTATGTTGCCGATTTGGCAAGAACCAGATCCCAATCCTTCCATAATAAACTTCCCAACCACCCAAACCAACTCGTTTCTAACCTGGCTTCTCCTTCACTACCTAATAATTCTCCTAGACGTCTGAAAAGAAGATGGCTTCGAGATCTCCTTTAGAAATGTTTTTGGAGTTCTATCAATGGTTTGATTCTCCACATGTTTGTATCATGTCATAATATCACTTACAGCAAATTTACTTGATGTGTATATATGTATACAGTTGTAAATAACAATAAATAAGTGATTAAAAAAAAAACATTGTATTATGTTGTTTAACAATTTGATTGATATACATTGAAATTTAACATTGCCTGTTTGACTGTTTTTGGGCTACATTGTACGATTTTTATTGCATAAAATTGCATATTTTCCTTAACCAAAGCTAGATAATTTAGATTTTAATAGTTCAAAATTGAATGCTGAAACTAATTTTCCCCGATGTAATCATATTCCATAAAGTTATGTTTGTCATATTTTTTTTTTTTTTTTTATAAAAAATTAAAATTATTTATCGCAGTCAACCTTCTTTGTTAAAGATAGTTGTGATCAATTTTAAATTAGATTGTCCTTGAGGATTGCCGAATTGGCTGAAACATGCGATTTACGAGTATTTTTTTTTTTATTGATAGATATTACAATCTGCCACACAGTTGCGGGAAATAGGTAATAGTGATGAATGATCTCATACATACTAAAATAAAATAAAATAAATTAAATAAATGAATAAAAAAAAAACTCTCTTAAAATATATACAAACATAAGAATGAACAAAATGAACATAATCAAACTATCTGTATGAAAAATAAATAAATAAAATAACATGATGATAAAATAATATTGTCTCTAGTCACATTTACACTCTAATACACAATATTTACACAATCGACCTGAGGATCCCTGAGCCCACTCTATCCCCCACCTGTGAGGGGTAGAGCAGAGCTCAAAAGATCCCAGCGCATCCCTCTCGCAGCATCACTGGTAGTGAGTTCAAACATGCGACTGATGATATTATTAAATTTCTTAAGTAGTGACTCCTGCCCAACTCTTCTAACGACTACAAAATCAGACGAAATAATAAAGGGTTTGAGGTGTAATGTAATATTATGAAGCTAATTTGAATGGGTTGATTATTTTCATTTTGTTTATCCTTCAGTTTGTATATATTTAACAGAGATTTTTTTTCCATTCATTTATTTATTTGTATCCTTTTTTTTATTTTATTTTAGTACGAATGTGATCATTCATCACTATTACCTATTGCCCACAACTGTGTGGCAGATTGTAATATCTATCATTAAATACAAATTATTTAAAAAAAAAAAATTATAGTGGGATATTTTTCATAGTAACTAAAACTATTGATTTTCTGTAATATTTGTATGATGTACTATTTTTTAGTAATATTCAACACCAGTTAGCTTCTTTTTTTTTTTTTAATATTGAATTCGACTATTCACGTGTTAAGCAATTCTTTGCCTCAACTGGTTAAACTTGGTTTTCTATTCGAAACCATAAATTTAATGAGAAAAGAAATTTTTAAAAATATTGGAAGAAGATTGTTGAATGTATGCAGTAGATTTTAGGAAGACAGACCGGGTGGCGGTTAATAAAATATCAAAATTGTAAAAGAAAACTATTTATTGTTATCCAACGTTTCGTCCCACTTTTCAGGGCTGTCAGATTTGAAACAAACATGACAACTGATCCATTTATCATCTCCGAGAATAGAGAATGGAAACAAAATAACGGATAAACAAAATAAATCTGCTGTTGCTCCTAAACTAATCTAGCATTACTTGCGGCACATTAAGTAGACAGTCTTGAGTTAATAAATTAGATACAAGGGAACAAGGAATCGGACTTGCAGATTGAGTTAGGGTCTAGGAAGTGTCCCCTTTCTTTTCTCTTCTTATTGAGTCTTAGGGATCAATGTATAGCCGCAATAAACTCTTCCTTCAGTTTCGAATAAATCCAATCTCTCAGGATACTCCGTTTAAGCCAAAGTCCATTGCAATAGACCAAGATCCTAGTCAGCTGTTGGACTTTTCTATTAGGGTGAATAGGACCGGTTAAAGTGGATTCAGTTAACCACCAATAAAAATACGGAATCAAATATGATTCTAACACAGGAACTCAACGCACATATGTTATGTATAGTGTATATTCTGTTCCCTAATAGAAGTAATTTCAATCCATCATTATTTTTATATTGCATATAAGCTTAACTGTTTTAACTAATTATAGAATATCACGAACAAAATTAACTCTTCTTAAAATATTTTTTTTTATTTATTGAATGTAATTTACAACTGTGCAAAATAATACAATAAGTAAATATGTTGTATGTTTCATATACACTTGAAAATCTTGGGAAGGAACCACCCATCGGTGGTACTTCAAACATTAATTTAAATTAGAAGGTCTCGTGGCCATCTTATTTTCAGACGCCTCGGAGGATTATCAGGGATTGTTAAGGATGAAAGATTAAGAATTAATGGGTTAGAATGGTTAAGGAGATGGGAATCAAAAGACGCATATCTGTTTTGGGCCAATTCTGCAACGAATGTTAAGGTCTTTGTGAATGAGTTTATTTGTAACGTAATAAGGAGCATCAAGGATTTTACGTAGGATTTTGGATTGTAAGGATTGGATGCGGGAGGAATTTGATGATTTGGTGGAGCCCCAGAGCTCAATGCCATATGTCCAAATTGGACTGATTATCGTAGTGTATAATAATTTATTGTAGTGAATGGGAAGTTTAGAGCGTTTGTCAAGTAAGTGTTGTAGCAATCGGAATCTACGAGCAGTTTCTTGTCGTTTCAGTCTTGTGTGTGGATTCCAAGTAAGTCTCTTGTCAAGATGGAGTCCTAAGTATCGAATCTGTTCAACAGGCGTTATAGGAGTATTTAGAAAGGACTGTAGGACAGGAGTCTTAAAATATTAATCACATTTGAACGTTTCGAGTTATATAAGCTCATCTTCAACATGCAGTAATATTTAATCCACATTTATTATTATTATTATGGCACTACGGTCCTACACTGGTCTACTCCACCACAGCCTACCAATTTCCACGATATTTTGCTCTCTTTTTCCTTCTTTCAACATTTAACCGCTTTAGATTCTTCTTCACATCTTTCAGCCATCTGATCCGGGGACGTCCTCTTTTCCGGTTTCTCATATTGCATCCTTTTGTGTACCAGGCATCCTCTCAACGTGTCCTATCCACCTTATCCGTTCTCTTATCACTAAATCCACGATGTTGGTTTCCCCAAACAGTTTCATCATCTTCTTATTCCTTCTTCTTCTCCAAATTTCATTCTCCGAGGCTCCTCCCTATATCTTTTTTAATACCTTTCTCTCTCACGGGTTGAGCATATGTTCCACTTTTCTTGCCAAGGGCAATGTTTCACACACATAGATTACTACCGGTGGTTTTATGGACGACCACTTTCATTCTTTTAGAAAGAGCTCTAAACTTCAATACTTTTTGCATTGAGAAATAACATCTGCTATCTTGGCCTCTGTTTCGCTCTCTACTTGTTGTCATCTGTAACCAGGCTTCCCAGGTACTTAAACTGGTTTACGGAATTGTAACTGCATTAGCTCCAAGAGATCTTGCTTCTCTAACAGCCGCGTCAATAGTAGGGGTATTCATGATCTTTAGTTAACGCGTTTTAAATGGAAAAAAATTATGTTAAAAGAAGAAATATTTCCTTATTTTACTATGTTAAAACGATATAACATATAGCATGGTTGAGAACGTGTTAATAGGTCTGTTAAATGGAAAATGACGTTATGCAACAGACCAGCTGAGCTCTACATCGTCGTGTTAGGTTACTTGCTCGTTATTTGTGTTTTGATTGTCATAGTATTGTTTGGACTTTTTTAAACAAGATAATCATTAGCCAAATCTACGCATTTCTACTTTTCACTAACTTTTGGCATGTTGTAATAAATTACTGTAATAAAAACTTAGAAGCAAATAATAACAAGAAGTTTTGGAAAGAAAGGTTACTAAACAAGTTGCTAAGAAAATCCGCTTGGAGCTCTCTTATGCATTTAACATTTAACATGACTTTAAATAGGGCTGCTCACAATCTTAAAATATTTTACATTTAACACAACATCATGAATACCCTTAATATTGAAAGCCAAACTGAATACTCATCTATTAAAGATACTTGTTATGTTTATCTTTGTGGATTTATGTTATCATTATCCATTTTATGATGATATTGTTACACTAGACTTAACTAATCTTGCGCTCAAATGGTATTTTATTATTTTATATATTTTCTTTCGGTAAAATTAATGTTTGTTATTTGCTGCAATTACTGAAAGTTTAAAAAAAATAATTAATTAATATTCTGCGCTATGATCATTAGAAGTGATTACTCTGTTTTAATTTGTTGTGAAACTGTATGTTTTATTATTTCTTGGAATATTTTTGTTTCTATAAAATTGTTAATATATTACAAATGCGGTAACATTTTCGTTTAGTAAGATACTGGATTTTTCCTAAGCAGGAAAAAATTTATTTAACTAATTCTCTCCTCTCGTATCCAATCCTTACAATCCAAAATCCTTCGTAAAATCCTCAATGCTCCTTATTTTGTTACTAATAAAACCATCCATAAAGAAGTAAATGTTCCTTGTGTAACCGATATAGCCCGAACCCGATATCATTCCTTCCATTATAAACTCCCTAACCACCCAAACCCACTAGTTTCTAATCTTGCTTCCTCTTCCATTCCTGACAATCCTCCTAGGCGCCTGAAAAGAAGATGGCCTAGTGACCTAATATTATAAAATGTTTTTAGAGTTCTACTACTGGATAGTTCCTCCACATGCTGTATCATATCATTATGATGTGAATGCAACTGCAGTTGTAGGCCTACCTTCTACGCCACAACCCCTGATGAAGACCTGAAACTTAGGTCGAAACGTCGGCATAAAATAAATAAATATGGTTTTGTTTATTTATGTTGTTCTTTGCTGACCGCACCCTCCGACAAACTTCTCCAATCATTAATCTACGGTCAACCATCTACACCTCATTATGATCTTCCTTCAAATTTGCTTGATGTATTTTTTTATACAGTTGTAAATGTCAATAAATAAATAAAAAAACTAATTCTTTCTACAACAGTTTTGGTTTAAAGATAATCCATGCTTATTACTCGTCGTCTTTTCTCTTCCTTAAGCCCACCGCAAATACATTGGTATTAGATTTCGTTTTCTCTCAAGCTACCCTTCTAGGTTTTTTCCGACAGTATTTATTTTTTTCAGTTCGTCTCGAGAAAACGTCCATTGTTACATTTCTCATTTATAATATTGAAATGAAAAGGCCGATTTTAATCAATTTAAGAAGATACTATTTACTGAAATATTTCAGGAATTGTAAAACAAGCATTTACTGGACCGAGAAGGAATGTGACTAATGGTCATGATGAGCTGGGATCTTGTAAAACTTCTCGAAGAAAGAGGTCACTGTCCCGAGGCAGGATCTCAAAAGGAAGAAGGTATTACAATTACTCCGAAAAACCATGGGCTCATCTGTCTTCAACCCAAACCGCAATGAACTCAAGAACTTTACCTTTTAAGGGCAACCATATGGTTTTTTTTTTTTTAATTCTCTCTCAATTTTGAAAACTGAAAACTCAATTTCTTGTTTCATTCTTCGATAAGACACTGAAACCTCATCCGGTGACTGGATGAATTGCCATTCTATAATTACAATCTGAACTCCAAGAGACGGCGGAAACCAACCTGAACCTGAATGTCATTTACACGAATTTTCTCTAGTGGCTTTGTACAAATAGTCCAAAATGAGGAAAAGAAATCACGAATTCGCCTAGATATTATATAAATTTAATAATTTATAATGAAGGAGATGTAGTTGACCATAGACGAAGTCAAGAAGCTTAGAGTGCAGTCATGAATGAAGCACACAGAATGTTAATGTATTAATTTAATTCCTATCGACGTTTCGGGCTAAGTTTTAGTTAGTGAAAAATGATACAAAAATACTATAGAGAATAAAAGAGAAAAATAAATTACTTAGAAAAACATGAGGAAATACTCGGCTCTACAATTTCATCAATAAATGATCATTTAAACAGGAGTGATTATGTTCAAGTGTTATTTTTTTTATTAGTATTATTATTAATTTTATTATTTTTTGTTTTCCTTTTTTTATTATTATTATTTTATTTTTCTTCTATTTCTTATTTTGTTATGATTTAATTTATATATTTGAATATATGGCTTGAATAAGGTCTACGATCCCTATTACCATTGTCTGTAAATACAAAACAGAATGTAATGTTATACAATAATTTTTTTTTTAAATAAATAAATGATCAACAGACTGTGATAGACCAGCGTATAACAATCGCGAACAGCGATTCTCTTTGTCGAGAATACCTAGACCCCGAAAAATCTCTACAAATCTGAAGCTAAAGATGTACAATGTCATGATAAAACCAGCTCTGATATACGGCTGCGATACCTGGGCTCTAACAGGTACCTTAGAAAGAATCGAAAGATTTGAAGGGAAAGTCCTCCGTACAATTACAGCTGCGATCTAGTATCAGAAACTTTACAGGTGGAGGAGAACTAACGGTGAACTGCATGCAGAGACTGGTCAGTCAATATCTCATTATATGAAGGCAAGGAGGTTAATATAGGCTAGACATGTGGCTCGAAGTAATCCATCAGGACGCCACTACACAACAATGAATGTCAGTATAGCTGGCAAGAGACCATGTGTGAGGCCAAAATCCAGAATAGACAGAATCAACAAAGATGTGAAGCCGCAAACTAGAAAGCAGTAACCCAAGAGAGCCAGACGTGGAGAAGGCTTTCCAAAACTTAAAATTAAATATTTAATTCTAGTATTAAACTACAAATATTGGATTTAGCTTGTCCGAATTTCAGAATATTTCTATCTTACCCATGAACTCTCATGATGGCTCTCAGCTTCTTTGTCCACGTGTCGAAATTAATCGAATCGTTTTGGTAGGTAAAAATCTTAAAGGATCAATTAAAAAAAAGTTATAGATAAATTAAATTGTCTTCGTGCATTTACCTTTTTTTGGGCTGATAAAGTATTTTCATTAATTGTGTAATGTTTCACTTGATCAATTTTGATTATATTTTCCACTACACCTTCTTTTTCATTCCAGTTTTTAAAATGGTAGAGTTAAGTACCAATGGGCAGTTACAAAATCCATGCAGCATGAAGAACAGTAAAATATTATTAACTATCCCTAATTTTGTATAGAAATAAATAAAATATCTAAAATAACGTATTTTATATGGTTAAATTATTATTATATACTCATACTAATTATTTCACCTTCTGTACTAAAATTTTAAAATATAAGTTGTGAAAATTTAATTTAAATTGGAATTCTTTTATAAATTATTGCATTTAAAAGTCGATTCATAGTTATCTGCAAAAATTCGAAATTAAATTTTTAAAAAAGTGAATTTTTTTGGATTGTTATATTAATAAAGACAAAAACTGTTTACTCAATCAAGGTTGACAATGTTCATTTAAGAGCAATGCTCTTTATAACTCTATTTATAGCATTTAAGTTCCACTTACCTAAACTTTAATAAAAATCCTTGGACAGTTTCTTGACAGAATTGACATGAAATATTGACCATAAAAAACTTTTCCTCCACTCGGTCTGATCATAAATACATTTACAGGACTTTTATGGTTTTATTTACAGTTGCAAACAATCAATTGAAGAACACTTTTTATTACAACTTGTTTACATGGTATAGCTCTCTGTTTTTGTCCCTATAAAATTATGAAAGCGGCCTTCTTGCAAGCTATATTTATTTTATGACATTTATATACATATATTAAAAACAAAACAAAAATATATATAAAGTTGGCTTTAGTTCCTGGAAGAAGGAGGGGTTTCAGGAAAAACACATCAGTATCGAAAACAAATCTAATATCCTTTATCTATTGTGAATCACTATCTTCATTTTCGTTTTGCTTACCGTAGGTAGGAAAGGTTTGTATTCATGCATGAAATAAATAAAACTGTTGTCAACAGAATCGAAAATTTCTATTCGCATTTTACGTCTCAAACTCAATAAACAATCTCGGTTCGGTGTTTCCATGTTTAGATATAAGACCTAGCATGGTAGAGTAGCAATGGTAAACGCTCGGGTATCAAGCTCATGTATGGATAATGAAATAATTTATAAAAGTATTATTAACTAGATTACAAATTACATTAAATTTACTTAACTCTTCGTAGGGCGAGGGCTAGGATTCTCAAAATCGGGGTGCAGTGAGCCTGACAGGCCAGGAAAAACTCGTGAAGTCCCTAAAACCTTTTATTTAATTAAACAAAAATTTCCCTATCATCTTCAAGATGTAGACAATCAGGGAAAAATATAAAATAAGTTTAAAACATTTCTTATTATTTATTTAGGTAGAAAAACCAAAACCAGTCTACATGCGAAATTCGTATATCGTGGTTATGAAAATAAATCAAAATAGGACCTTTTATTGTCGAAACAAAATTCAAAATCGGGTCAAACATGAAGTTGAAATGCGTAGGGACAGAAATCAGTCGGAGTCGTCGTCCATCAGAGCCGATGAAGGATTGCAAGAACAGGCGTAAAAGCATGATGTGCTGAGTGGTTTCGTAGGAGAGGGGGATTTCCTTGGTTGAATTTCACACAGGAATAGTTCGTGAGCCGACGTATTCTTGTTTTCATCGTGGAACCGGAACATCTGGACCTCTTTTGGGGGTGGGGTAGGTTTGATTTTGGACGATCATTAGCCAGGAAAAATCTCTTGTGGCGAATTTTCAAGAAGGCGAATTTCTGTGGCCTTTCTGAAGTCCAGATGTCTGCTGGAGTCCGATACACAGTTTATGTGACAATTCTTTGAGAAAACTCTTCTTGGAATTCATTCCAATTGATTCCCGAGGTGAATAACCAAGGAATTGATCCTTCCCAAGTTCAACATAATGTAGAAAACAGTCATTGGCCATCGATGTGTATTTCACTGCACGTTGTATGTGGCGCACATTTGATCTGTTGTGTTCACTCCAGTTTTGTGAGCATTATAATACGTTATTACGACCGCAGGGTATTTTTTCTCCAGTACTTCTATCATCAATGACTTCAATGGTTTCGAGCATAGAAGAAACCAGGAGTACACATTTATTCTTGCATGGGATGTTGGATGCCAACACTTTTTCGTCGTTGAAACCAAAAAGACCGGAATATTGTGGTCTCCCTAAAAGCAAAGAAATACTGATATAACGATTGAAGAATTCATGCAAAAAATCTAGTTTAAAAAAAAATCAAAAAGAGGGAGGATAAATCTGAAAGGCACGGTGAGCCTGACAGGCACATGAACCTAGTACAAGAGCCGGGATGAAAAAAAGGAAGTTATCTCACCCCAATTTTTGATTACTTTAATGAAAACTATGTATAATCACTAGTAAAAACTGATGAGTCTGCCAAGTACAGATAGAGGGAATAAAAAATGGCGGCTGTTTCAAAACCTTAAAAAAACATTAATTTTTCATTCGGAGCTCTATATCTTAAAAACTACCAACAACACTCAAAAATCTAAAAGTACATCATTTAGAGAAGAGTAAATTTGCTAAATTATGAGCCATAATAGGGCTATTTACGTTCAGTAGTTCTCGAGATATAGCCTTTTAAAAACCAACATTTCATAAAAATGTACTGAAATATCAATAGTTAGTTAATTTATATTGAGAAATCTATATCACAATAACCGTTCGACGTACAAATGTCTATAAGCACTCAAATTAAAGCTAAATAATTGTACTATAATGTAGTTTACGACCTTTACCTTCTCAGGAATAGTAGTTTTCATGATATATGAAAAGTTGTTCGGACAATAAGTTTGAGTTATGAAAAACATTAACTCAGAAACCATTGGACGTACAGATGTCTGCCAGCACTCAAATTAAAGCTAGTTAAACGTGCTATAAAATAGTTGATAATGTTTTTCTTTGTAGAAGTAGTAGTTTTTATGATATTTGACAAAATAAACTCACAAAATGTTAATTTATAGTTATAAATAAGAAGATGGTCAGGGTTGCGGTCAAAAGAGAAACAAAAATAGTTTACAACTATTTATTTTCCGACGTTTCGCCCCACTTTGCAGGGCTTCATCAAGGCTAAAAATATACAAAAAAAAACAACTGAGAATATTACAACTATAAGATTTAATTTATAGTTGTTCGTATAAAATGTTGGATTTTTGAAAAAAATATATATCTAGATTCATAAGACACACATATGTCTGCCAACACTCAAATAAAGAAAATTTAACTTACTATAAAGTAGTTTATGACACTTATCTACGTAGGGGTAGTAGTTTTTATGATATTCACATATGAATATAAATCAACAAATCGAACAACTGTAAATCAATTTATTTTCGCAAATTTCATGAAAACTACTACTCCTACGAAAATAAACGTCATAAACTACATTGTAGCTCATTAAACTAGCTTTAATTTGAGTGCTAATAGACATCTGTACGTCAAATGGTTTTTGATATATAGATTTTTCAAAATAAATTCTCTAACTACTGATCTTTCAGTACGTTCTGTACATTTTTATGAAATATTGATTTTTAAAAACCTATGTCTCGACTAAAATATTATAAATATAAAAAATATAAAAGGCTGGCCCGATTGTTATGGTAAATAAAAAGTTATCAACAAAATGAACATTTTTGGTGCTTAGCTCAAAAAGTATACATTTTTTTAATGGTTATTATATGCCAGATATAATAAAATTATAAATTATATAATAATATTGTAATAAAAATATTAAAAATTCTATTAAATGATTTGTATTCACTAAAAATTTTAAAAGCATGATGAGGATTTCAGTAAAGTAGACCAACACAATTTTTTTTTAAAGTGAATCATATTAGATTTTAGCGTCGTCTGGATATTCTCAAATGCCCTTTTTCAAAGAAATTAAAAATTATAAAATTTCCACCTTGATTTATTTGGAGGGTTTATTTTTTTTTATTCCGGTGACCACTGTTCATATAATCGTTCATAACTCTTCTGCATGTTATCAAATTCCTACGTTCATACAACTCGATGTATCCTCTTTTAATCTACATTAACTTCAGATAAAGTTTAGATTTAATCACCTAATAAGGGCGAAGTAGTAATTTCAAATTAAGAAAAACATTTCAAAAGGTTTATTTTATATTTTCGGTTCTAATTTATGATCTAATATGTTTGATTAGATCTGGTTTGTGGCCTTAGATGCAGATTATAGAGCCCCACTACTAAGTTTGGTGTAGACAAATTGAGTCATGTTTAATTTAATTCTATTTTTTTATTGCACTTAAGTTCAAAACGTGGTAATAAACAAACAAAACAAAACGTAACCAATTTTCATTAATTATCATTTTCTTGGAACTTTTGAACCACAAAACTGAAGGCATTACACATCCTTAACGCACAGTGTGTTGGGTTTGTTTTGTTCTTTGGCCACTACTAAAGTCTAAGTATCTTAGACCAAATCATGTTAGTAACTGTTACTTTCTTGGCTTGTTAGTAACAGCCTTAACTTAAGAAGTTTGTTGTTTTAGTTCTTATTCGATTATTCCTCACCAGGTTTCTTTTTTATTTTTCTTGTTCTCCTCTTTGTTCGCACAACTTGATATGTGGAATACCATTACCTACGATGAAGTTTGCTCAGTCAATTAGGAGCTCTACAGTTTTTATTTGATTTTCACTCGATCCTAGGGGTGGCACGTTGTCTATTTTTTGGAGGGTATTATAATATTTTTTCCCCAGATCTTATCCAGCGTCCATAACCATGGAATTTCCTATAGGATGTGGTTATTTCTGTTACGAATTCTTGTAGAAAACGTGATTTTAAGACTAATTTACGTTTGGCTATTTTTATCTATTTTTTTTTAAATATTTATTTATTGCTATTTACATCTGTACATTATAATACATTTAGTAAATCTGATCTAAGTTAAATTGGAGTGTTACAGGCATGTTGAGAAACTACCTATTTGTAGCACTCTAATGACATTTTACATTTGCTGGTCTCGTGGCCATCTTCTTTCCAGGCGCCTCGGAGGATTGTCAGGAATGGAAGAGGATGCAAGATTAGAAACTAGGAGGTTTGAGTGGTTAGAGAGTTTATAATGGAAGGAGTGATATTTGGTTCGGGCTAGATCGGTTACATAGGTAACATTAAGGTATGTATGATTTTATTTGTGACAAAGTAAGGAGCATTGAGGATTTTACGAAGGATTTTGGATTGTAAGGATTGAATACGAGAGGAATTCGAAGGTTTAGTGGAGCCCCTAAGCTCAACTCCATATGTCCAGATTGGCCTTATTACAGTCATGTAGATCAGTCTTTTGTAATGTGTTGGAAGTTTAGACCGTTTGTCTAGTAAGTGCTGTAATAGTCGAAATCGACGTGCAGTTTCCTGTCTTTTCAGTCTTGTGTGGGGATTCCAGGTTAATCGTTTGTCCAAATGTAGTCCAAGGTAGTGGATCTGTTCGACTGTTCGACAGGGTTTATTTATTTAAGGCTTTTGACGAATCGCGGGCCAAAATTTTGAAGATATTTATACCATTCTTCAATGGATGTTATGTGTGTCTGTTTAGTCTGTGTTAGGGTCATTGTTTACAGGCATTACACATGCGTCATCAGCGTATGTTGTTAGGACTATATTAGGGTGGGTTCGGATAACAGCTGTATAAACCGCATAGAGAATGGGACCTAAGGACTACCTTGAGGAACACTAGCGAACTGAGAAAAGAGAGATGACTAGGCTAGCCTTCGTATTTAAATTTTACTGTACACTATTGATGGTATTGACTTATTTTTACTTTGACAATTATGAATAACCCCCACCAAGGTTAGTGTAATTCAATTAAAAAACTCTTCGAATACTATTTTTAGATAAAAAAATTTTTTCGCTTCGATTTCTACGAGTTCTAGTTCCCTTTCTTTTAAAATTAGTTAAAATAAGTGTAGCAGTACTGCTACGTACAAAACTTGCAAATTTTGCTAAAATTGTATTTCTCGTTCAAATGCGGATGTTCACGTTCATACATTCTTTTCTAGTTCCAAATGACATCTTGCCTTTTTAATTTTGAAATTTTTTTTAATTGATCCAAAATAAAAGTTATCACATTTCTCCGGAATAGCTCGAAGTGTTAGAGCAGCCTAATATTTCATCTCGAGGTGGATATGATTGTTAAACTAGTTCAGACGATAAAAATTGTTTGCTCGTGTAATTTACTACTCATTATATGATTTATTTTTAAAAATAATATTGTTATGTTATAATGTTTAAATATTTTTATTTCGTTTTAATAAATAACAATTTATAAAAAACAATACAGGCTTTTGCGCATATTCTAATAGAATGACTTATTTAAGACGTGTTAGTAGAATTTTTTAATAGTTATTTCGGATTCAGTTTATTACAAATTAAAGTTTCAGAACTCTGCAAATATAGATTTAGGTCTCACTGCTTGACGATACATCTTCCTTCAGTAATAGAAATCAGAACGTAAGAAGAATATAATATTGTATATACAATGAAATTAAAAAATAAAAATGCAATATAAATACTCAAAATGTATAAAAACGTGAATGAAGTTTAAATCATAAATAATTACATATATTATTTCTATAAAGTAAGAAGAGGAAAAGTGTTTAAGATGCCAATATGAAGAAAAGAGAAAGTTAGATTCGTATAAATAAATGAGAGAGAAGGGAAATAATGAAGACTGGGATAAAAACAAATTATTTATAACTGTACATAATAACTTATATAGGGATATAAAAAAAATTATAAATCAATGAAATTAAACGTAATATAGGAATTAAAGATGCCAGTTAAAAAAAAAAAGTATTTTTAATACTTTAATACTTCAAGTTATTATTGAAAATAATTACACAGAAATAAATGATAATTATTCCGGGAAGTTTTATGAATGAAATCACATTTTTTTATAAAGAATTATCTGAAAATGCTTCGTATTCCTCCTCAATACTGGTGTGAACAAGTTCTAATGCCATTTTTATACCACTGCTTATAATGGAAATTTTATCTTCCAAATGAATATCATTAAATACTTTGACATATTACAATGAAACGATAGTTTACTATGTTGATTTCGTTATATCCAGCCTAGGCTTGACAAATGTGATAACTGGAATTAATTATTAATAAATAAGAAGATGGCCACGAGACCTGCTAATGTAAAACGTCATTAGACTCCTGCCAATGGGTAGTTTCTCTACACGCCAGTAACATTCCAATTTAACCGAGATCAGATTTACTAAATGTATTATAATGTACAGTTGTAAATAGCAATAAATAAATATTTTTAAAAAAAACTATTAATAAATAAATTGTTTTGGGAAAATCCAATTCCTATTTAGGGTGGGACAAATTGTTTCTGAAAAGTTGGGGGGAGGGGTAGGGTACTTTCAAGACTGAAGCTGAAAGGAAAGCACTCGGTATTGCAGATAAACTTCTTACTTAATTAAACAGAGCTCTTACTTACTGCTTACTTAATTCGCATTCGCCGGATGGTAATAAATTCTGGGAATACTTTTCCAATAAAATGCCTCCTTAATAGATTTTAAGACAATTACTTGAAAATCGATCAAGTTGTCATAATAATTATAAACAAATGTGATGGAAGATATAAGAATATAATTAAAGCTAGATTGTTTAAAACATTATATTGTAAACAAAATTGAAATATATATAACAAGTATGTAATTACTAGTCAAAATTGATGAGTCTGCCAAGTATAGGTAGGGGGAATAAAAAATGGCGGCTGTTTCAAAACGTTATAAATAATTAATTTTTTATTCGGAGCTCTATATCTTTAAAAGTACCAACTACAAAATAAAATCTAAGAGAACATCATTTAAAGTAGAGTAAATTTGCTAAAATGTAAGCCCTAATAGAGCTATTTAAATTAAATGGTTCTCGAAATATAGCTTTTTAAAGAGCTACATTTCGTAAAAATGTTGTATGGAACGTACTGAAATATTTAGTAGTTAGTTTATTTATTTTGAGAAATCTTTATCTCAGGAACCATGTGACGTACAGATGTCTATTTCTCTTGTACTAAGACAATGATATCTGTATTTTTAAGTATTACAAAGTTTTTCAGAATAAGTAATGGAGTAATATCAGTTTTAAAAAATGTAAAAAAAAAAAAATATTGTTAATAAATGTTTTGAATTCACGATCAAACAGGATAATTATTTCAAAATCAGTCAAGTTGTATTATAATAGATTACAAATATTAGGACCTTTGAAGATTTAAGCATGGTTCTTTGAATGTTCTAAGGATATCTTCGTGGTTTTAACCAAAGTGAGAAACAAAAATCTTAGATTTGATTTAGATAGATGTTAGATCAGAGAAGATATTGCGGCAATGAATCTACTATCTTGAAAGTATTTACTACCATGATTATACTGTCTTACTTGGTATAATGTAGTAGGTGGCAATGCATTTTACGGCAGTTAAGCGACTGTAACGTTCGTCTGAACGGTGATACCTGTTGGCAACTGTCTGAGCATCAACTGTAGTGTAACTTATAACAGTTACCGTCATGATTACTTTTACTGTGGTTGCAGGACAACAGCTCAGTCAAGTGTAGCATAATAAATGTCAGTATCTGTCGTGATAATGAAACTGTCACTTAAGGTCTGTTACTTAGTGATTTTTTTTTTTTATTAAATTATATTTTAGTAAAAAAAAAATATAATAATCAGATAAACCATAATTGTGCCCAAAAATCAAAAAAAAAAATTTAGAACCCATGCTCTAGGAGATCCTAGCGTTTCTTTCCCATCCGTGTCATTTGTTGGTTTTATACAAATTAAATTAAATGCTCAGAATAATAAACGTAGCAGTTACAACCTATTAACCACGGATTCCGGATAACTAAGAGTGTACTTAAAACTGTCCTTGTAGTTAACCAAGAGAAAAAATGCTTTATTCGGCAATATTGGCCAAATACATTGGGTTGCTAAAACACACAGCGTACTTATCAATCCATAATTGAATATATAAATACGATAATAATTTAAAAAAATATTAAAACAATAATTAACTATACCCTAAATACAATATATTTCTAATATTATTTTTTAAAAATTTTATTTTTTTATATTTTTGTTTCCTTCTTCTTGCACAAAGCTATATTACATTTTTCTTTTTCATTGTTTCTATTTTTTTGTCCTCAGGCCTATCTAAGCTATTCTCTAAATTCCACTTACACCTCCTTTCTCCAGTGATCCGTAACACACGTTCAATCCATTACCCACATGCAATGCAAATTAAAAGAAATTATCAATAAATAGAAAAAAATCAAGAATAAAATAGCCACAGTAGTAAAGCAATTTTTAAAAAATAAGTTTATAAAACTAATAAATAAATTTGAAAAACATATAAATAATTTAAAAGAAATGAATAAATAAGTTAAAACAAAACTAAAAAAAAAAAAATACAAATAACTAGATTTAAAAGCTAAAAAAAGAAAATAGTATAGTATGATATAAAACAAAAAATTCAATCTGTTTTTAAATTTCATGAGTGATTTAGTGCCATTAACCTATCGTGATTGACGTATACTAACAAGTTCCAAGTGCCTAATTCATCACTTGACATCAGTCTACATTGACCCGACCTCAGCTTGCTATCAAGTAATATACCACTTGGGTCTTGGAAACCCGATGTCGTAACTCCACGGCACCGTGTCTCTTTATACAGCTTCAGAGGATACTTCATAAATAATTCATAGGAACAAATTTTCTTTCAAAAATATATATTCAGCTGAACTTTAAATAACGTTCAGGTGATTCGCGACAACTACATAATTCACGGGCTATTTCAGGAGTGGAAAACTCAGCTGGGACATAGGAGTAGCACAGTGTCCAAGGTTCATGACATTTAATTTACATAAAAGTCTCGCAAATATTGTATATAAGTATACGGATAGAATGGATGACAAGTTGCTTTGGAATGTGCTCCAATCCACGATCCAGATGATCTATTTCTTTCTATTAATTCAGTATGATTTTTCTATTGTACACCTGTTGTTTTATTCCATCTTACAGAATACTTAGTCAGTATAAGTGTGACAATTAAAATATAATTTCTTCTAGTACAAGAGCGGGGAAGAAAAAAAGGCAGTTATCTCACCCCGATTTTTGATTACTTTAACGAAAACTATGTATAATTACTAGTCAAAATTTATGAGTCTGCCAAGTACAGGTTGGGGGAATAAAAAATGGCGGCTGTTTCAAAACCTTAAAAAAAACATTAATTTTTCATTCGGAGCTCTATATCTTAAAAACTACCAACAATACTAGAAAATCTAAGAGATCATTTAAAGAAGAGTAAATTTTCTGAAATATTAGCCCTAAAAGAGCTATTTACGTCCAATAGTTCTCGAGATATAGCTTTTTTAAAAGCAAAATTTCTTAAACATCTTCTGAAAGATTAGTAGTTAGTTAATTTATTTTGAGAAATCTATATCTCAGGAACTGTAGACGTACAGATGTCTAATAGCACTCAAATTAAAGCTAAATAATTGTACTATAATGTAGTTTACGACCTTTACCTTCTAAGCTAGTTTAATGTACTATGAATTAGTTTACGACCTTTACCTTCTAAGCTAGTTTAATGTACTATGAATTAGTTTATGACCTTTACCTTCGTAGGAATAGTAGTTTTCATGATATTTGCTAAAATAAATTGATTTATAGTTGTTCGGACAATAAGTTTGATTTATGACAATCAAATGTCTTTGTAGGAGTAGTAGTTTTTATGATATTTGACAAAATAAACTCACAAAATGTTAATTTCTAGTTGTTCGTATAAAATGTTGCATTTTTGAAAAAATATATATCTAGATTCATAAGACGCACATATGTCTGCCAACACTCAAAATAAAGAAAATTTAACTCACTAGAAAGTAATTTATGACACTTATCTTCGTACGGGAAGTAGTTTTTATGATATTCACATATGAATGTAAATTTGGCAAATGAAAATTTGTCCGAACAACTATAAATCAATTTATTTTAGCAAATTTCATGTAAACTACTCCTACGAAGATAAACATCATAAAATACTTTATAGCTCATTAAACTAGCTTTAAATACATATTCTTAGAAATTTATTTAAGAAATTTTTTCAATAACCCAATAATTTATCAGTTATGATTTCAGTATCAATCATCTAATGGTAAAATATAAAATTTTTCGGTTTGGTTTTTTTACGATTTTATTTAGACATTTGAGAAAAACAACGATATATGTAACCTCACCTCACATTTACTGGGGAAAGATAACTAAATTAAAAAAAAAAATGGAAAATTAAAATTAAAATAAATAAATTTCTTTAACAAATATTTTATTTATATTATAATAAATCTAGAAGACTTTTAACCAAACTTCGGGGGAAAAAAAACGCAAAAGTTAAAAAAAAAATTTGTTAATTATCTATGTTTTAACATTTTGTTATTACAGAGTTAATACTTTTAATTTTGATGTATATAATAGTTTCTAAATTGTATCCGTTGTGGTTGTAAATTGCATACATTTTTTTTAATAGTTTATTTATTGTTATTTGCAACTGTATAAAAATTTATACAACTAGTAACTTTTCTATAAGTTATAAAATAATATGACGCAAACATGTGGAGATTCTACCCATTGTTAGAACTCCAATAAAAACTTAATATAATAATTAAATTGTAGGAAGATAGTCCAGGTGTCGGTCAATAAAATTAAAAATCTATTTAATGTTAATCAACATTAATAATTAGTGCTAAATTACTTAGTTTGTGTTGTTAAGGTTTTTTTAGCGTAATCTAATTTCTTATTGATCACCCCTTCGTTCTCATCACGAACAGTAATTAAGTCAATTCTGAAATGTAGATGTCACGATGTCATAATAGAAATACTAAGAAATTTAATCGGTTAATTACATATGAATTATGGAACCATTTACATTTAGCATTATTAGAAAACTTAGAAATGTTCAGGTCGAAGTTGTAAATGAATATTTATGTAAGTACATAATAGATATGTATGTGAATGTATACGTAATTATGTAATTAGAAAAGGATTTGACAATTAAATTACTTAAAATATGTAATAAAACAATATAAACGCGTATTTGAAATGAAATGAAAAAATAATTTTATTCTACATAAGTCCCCTAATTAATAATAAGTTTTTAAATAAATGGTTCATACATTAAGATTTTTGTTCGCCAAGTAAGTAAAATGAAATTACATTGGGATATTGGCTTAACTACTGTTTATAATGTCAATCAATGTATGCCTATTTATTTTATTACAATAATGCGAAGGTTTGGTTATAATAAGGACAATAAGTGAAGGAATAGATGTTGTTTAAATGAAAGAATGGATGAGGACTGATGAATGGAGTTGGGAAGAGAATTCCATAAGGAGGTTACTCGTTTGAGGAACGATTTGCTAAAGAAGGCGGTTCTATAGGAGGGCATATCTAAATCAATCGGTTGGGATCTGGTGTTTAATGAGTGGATGGATAAACGAAGAGTGAGGAGATCAAGTATATAGGTAGGTTTTTGATATGGAACTTGGAATAGGAAACACCAAGGAGGCATTGCCTTCGGGAGGTTGGATAGAGCCACTACCAGCGGGAGACTAAGAGTACCTTGGAAACCCAAAGATAAATCTTACCAAGCAGTTCATGAGTCTCTTCAGTCTCAACTCTAGACCTGCAGATAGCCCTCCATAGAACAAGGAACCATAGTCGAAGTGGGGGAAGACGAAAGAGGACACTAGGAGCTGACTGTTCTGAGGAATGGAATTTCAGAATCTTAGGAATTGTTTTAGTACAAATATGGATTTGCGAGTGATTTGGGAAATGTGATTATTCCAGGAGAGGTGTTGGTCGAAGGTGACTCCATCAATTCTATTTCACACCCCATAAGTTGCAATAACTAATCCTTTCAATTTAAATAAACAATACAAAAAAAAATTACTATGAACAGGTTTTTAAATATGGCGGATTCGATTATGCGTGAATGAATTGATATCTGGGATTTTTCTTATCCGACCCGTTATGAAGGTATATATCTCCAAAAACTGTTGACATTTGATTACGTTTTTTAACATCGATTTTGACGATGATGTAAATAAAAAAATCGTTTGAGTATTCAATTCCTCTTAGAATTCGTCATCACGAAAAAACATTTTTGACGGCCGGTCGGATACCCAAATTATGATAATGCATTCTTTGAGGAAATTAAATTTTCAAAGGTTCTTTACCAATTATAGTAAAAAAATATCTTTTAATTAATAAATATAATAATAAAAATCTTAGTTTATTTTCTTATAACTCCTGCGTTTCGGCCATTCCGGCCATACTCGAGCATCTCGTGGCAACCCCATTTCAAAAACTTTCTTTGCTAACGTTAACTATTTCCGCTGAAGACGTTAATCTTGCCACCACAATATTTTTAAAAAAACATCTATTTTTTGTCCTTTTTTGACAGCGCATCCGATCTCCTTCATAAAATAATCTAACTTTATTTTTGTAAAAAAATAAAAATAATAATAGTAATAAATCACCTACCATGAAGTATTCATTCTTATTTAAATCTGCCACTCAGATTCGGTTTTTTTTTTATTATTTTAATTTTCAGAATCAGTTTTAAAAAGTTCAATGGATATTTAAATAAATATTTCTATTGATCCTGTAATCGTCATCACTGATACGGATGAACTTTACGTCTCCATGACCTGTCCTTGAAAACATAACGGGTAGATGTTCCAACGTGCACAAAGGTAGTGGTGCTTCCTCGGAACGTGTCCGAGTTGGCAAGTATTTTGATGAAGTTGTAATTTCTGGCTCCTTGAAATAACCCTTAGGCTGATCCTGTTATAGCCATCCAATCCTGTCCCAACGGTTTCTTAAGCCTGTTTGAAAAATGGAGTCGCTACTGGGTGGACCTAATAGAGTTGGTGTAGGATTTTCTCTCTGATTTATTGTGGCTCTAACATATCGAAACTGTTAAGGATCAATAATCGGATATAAAATACACTAATGTCCGTTTGAATAAAAAGGCAGGTGATACCTACATTTTTCTTTTTTTCTAACAGGCAGCACTTAAACAGTTCGACGACCAAAAACTTGATTGGTTAATTTTTGTTGATCATTATAGTACAAGAACCCAGGAGAAGAAAAAAGCCAGTTATTTCAACCCAATTTTTTATTACTTTAATGAAAAATGATGTATAATTACTAGTCAAAATTGATGAGTCTGCCAAGTATAATTAGGAGGAATAAAATATGGCAACAGTTTCAAAACGTTAAAAAAAAATTTAATTTTTCATTTGGATCTCTATTACTTTAAAGCTACTAACAAAACTAAAAAAACCTAAGAGAACATTATTTATAGTAGCGGAAATTTTCTAAAATATGACCCCTAATAGAGCTATGTACGTTCAACAGTTCCCGAGATATAGCTTTAAAAAGCAACAATTAATAAAAAATGCACTGAAAAATCAGAAGTGGATTTATTTTGAGTAATCTATATCTCAAAAACCATTCGACGTAGAGATGTCTAATTGTACTCAAATTAAAGTTAATTTATTATACTATAAGGTAGTTTATGACGTTTATCTTTATAAGAGTAGTAGCTTTTTATTTGCTAAAATAAATTGATTGTTAGGTACTAAATTTATATTCATATGCGAATATCATAAAAACTACTACCTCTACGAAGATGCGTGTTTAAATTATCTTTATTTCGAGTGCTGGAAGACATATTTACGTCTTATGGTTCCAGAGATATATTTTTCTAAAAATCAAAAATTTTATCGAAAGAACTAGAAATATAAATTTTGTGAATTTATTGTGTCAAATATCATAAAAAATATACTCCTACGAAAATTAACTTTACAAAATACTTTATAGCCCATTAAACTTGCTTTAATTTGATTGCTAGCACACTAAACTCTGATTTTTCAGTACATTTTTTATGAAACGTTGCTTTTTAAAAAGTTATATCTCGGGAACTATTGAACGTAAATGGTTCATATTTTAGAAAATTTACTCTTCTTTAAATGATGTTCTCTAAGATTTTCTAGTGTTGTTAGTAGTTTTGAAGTTATAGAGCTTTGGGTGAAAAATTATTTTTTTAATGTTTTGAAACAGCCGCCATTTTTCATTCCCCCTAACTACACTTGGGAGACTCGTCAATTTTGACTACTATTTATACATATTTTTCATTAAAGTAATCAAAAAGTTGGGTGAAATAACTTCCTTTTTTCTCCTCTTGGGCTCTTGTACTATTATTATGTGCTTGGTGACTTCTTATTGCTTTCAAATCTATAGAGTACTTTTATCATAATAACGAAAGAAAATTCTTCTTTCGAAAGATACCGGAGCATTTGAATATAGTCTGGAATATAGAATGGATAAATGGGTAATATATGTTTCAAGTTAGGAAATGTGCAAGTGATTGGAACATTAACATCAGTAGAAATTATCATTCAAAATTTCAAAAAGTTTTTATTTCTAAACCTGTGATATTTGACTTGATTTAATTTATTAGGTTTTCAAAAGTAAGAGGAGAGTTATGTAAACAATTTGCAAAAACAAAAATTAACAACGAAATTAATAAAGAATAAAGAATGGGAAAAAAAAATCATAAAATGCGTATAATGTGTATATATGTAATTTGTAAACAAATTTAAAATTCAAAACAAAAACAAAAAAACTTTATTCGAATCTCGAAACAATTGAAATGTCTCTCACTCAAGATTTTGATGTTGGTTGGTTAGCATTTATAAAATAAATAAATTTATATAATAATAATAAGTATTTTTTTGTCTAAATTCCTCCAAATTAATGTCTGATTTTCAGAGATAATTTTTCATCAACGTTTCGGGGTTCACCATACTTGGAACTTTTCACAAAAATAACTAATTGAATAAACAAAAATTACTTACATGAAAAAATACTTAATATAATAAAGTAACTGTTATAATAAAGATTTCATGAAAAAGTTTCTAGTTACAAACAAAATGTGGAATTAATTTGTTAATTCACCCATAGTTTCAACCAAAACTATCTAATAAAATTTCAAAAAGTTCCCTGTGCTATTGTTAAATTTATGAAAAATTGTAATAGGTGTCTCAGGGACGCGACGGTTCGGAACGATGTGGGTTCGATTCCCTCCTGAGGCAGTTATTATTTATTTCTCGACGGTCCCAAGAAATGAACCTTGACACTACCTCCTTGGTTAGTACGCGGCAGCAACTTCAAAGTAGCCTTCCAGGGTTCGGCAAAAAGGACCAACAGTCCCACTTGCTGGAGTTGTACCCCCTTCTCCCTCCCCCACCCTCTAGTTACCAATACTATAATGTAATGTGTCTACTCATAATGTGGTTACATGTATTTTAAAGTTGTATTGTATGAGTAATATGTATGTGCTTGAGAGCATGGAAAATGTAAATATTTAAAAACATTCTTTATTCATAGTGTTGGTATGGGATGTGTGACATGGTCTGGTTTGGGGTTCGCTGGACAGAATGTAAATATTGTTTATGGGTATGATTATGTTCAAAATGATTTATTGATTTCTTAATTTGAATTCTTTACTGTTGAGTGTTTGCGGGTTTAGCGCACTTGCTCAGCCTCCACTGACGCATTACCAGTGATGCGGCGAGAGGGATGCGCTGAGATCTCTTGACCTCTGTTCTACCCCTCACACGTGGGGGATAGAGGAGGCTCAGGGATCCTCAGGTCGATTGTGTAAATATTGTTTATTAGAGTGTAAATGTGACTAGAGACTATATTATTTTATCATTATGTTATTTTCCATACAGATAGTTTGATTGTGTTCATTTTGTTTATTTTTCTGTTTGTATATATTTTAAGAGAGTTTTTTTTAGTATGTATGCGATCATTCATCACTATTACCTATTGCCCACATCTGTGTGGCAGATTGTAATATCTATCAATAAATAAGAAAGTATTTTTAAAAAAAAATCCTTTACAGTAGTTGTTTTTTATTATTTAATTTATTTATCTAAGCTATGTTTACTTATTATGTGTATATATTACTTTACTTATGCTATCATTATCACTATCCATTTTATTTTATATTTAGTAATTTTATTTCATTTTTATCATTATTACTAACCTTTTTTTTTTACATACTTAATAACTATTGCCCTTCAGATTGTTAGAAGGTTTTATTTTAATAAAAGCTATTAGAAAAAATTATTTATTTGGTAGGTATAAATATATAACGATTGTCGCTAATCCCTCAAAATTTATTAATTTATTTTATTCTCTCAAATCAATTATTGACCAAACATAGATTAGACATATATTTATCTCATCCATAATCTTGGGAATCTTTAGCGTACAAAAGACATACGAGTTAGTTGTTACACACATACATAAAATGCTTTTCAATTTTTTTATTTTTTTTTTTTTTTTTTACTCAGAGGTCTGAATCGTAAAGCTCTGTTGAAAACCGAATACCGAAATTTTGATTGAATTGGAACTGGCATATCCGATTGGATTTCTCAGCTCTTGTTTATGGTTAAATAACAAAAGTTTTTTTGTTTTTTTTAAGATTAGATCTTTGTTATTTTTAGGCAGCAGTGCTAGACCTACTTTTTTGACCCTAAATGTCCTTTAGCAAGTTTTGTACTAAAATAATATTCAGTTCTACTATCGAGGCCAGAGTGCTGAATGCGATGCAGACCTAATCTGAGTTCCTCAACTTCCGAAATATCATCGCCTAGTTAAAAACTTTAAGATGCTCCCTTTTTACATTTAGGCGATTCTTTTGTTTTTCTTCATGGATACCAAACTTAATGTATTATTCAACCTAATTTATCTTATAATTAGAGAGATGTATACAATTACTATCCACTTAGGCTCAAAAAATCACTAGAATTCGGGGAGAATCTTTGGTTAATTTTTTTTTTTTTAATAATTTATTTATTGATATTTACAACTGTATACATATATACACATCAAGTAAATTTGCTGTAAGTGATATTATGACATGATAAAAACATATGGAGAATCTACCCATTGATAGAACTCCAAAAACATTTCTAAAGGAGAAGATCTCGAGGCCAT